>NC_134688.1:186053441-186354441 GCF_050947455.1 Rhinoderma darwinii | reverse complement strand
CCATCGCCGCTGATTTCGGCAATTAACCCCATAAATGCGGCGACTGATTGCCGTCGCCGCATTTAAGTGGTTTGAAGCACATCGGCAGCCCCCACGAAGTGATCGTGGGGGCTACCGATGCTTGTCGTGGCAATCGGAGGTCAGACAATGACCTCCGGGTTGCCATGTACGGAAGCCTCGGAGGAGCAGCCTCCGGCCGGTCCTCCGAGGCTTCCTGTCAGTGTGACAGTCACGTCACAATAACAGTTAGAGTACATTACACTACGTGTGTAGTGTAATGTACTCTAGCAGCGATTAAAGCTGCAAGTCTAAGTGTCCCCTAGTGGGACAAGTGAAAAAAGATAATAAAAATGTTTTTAAAAAAGTGTAAAAATAAACGTTTTTCGTTATAGGAATAAAATGAACACGTTAAAAAAAAGTACACATATCTGGTATCACCGCGTTCTTAACGACGCCAACTATAAAACTATAATGTTATTTTTCCCGCACGATGAACACCCCAAAAAAAATCTATAAAAAACTACACCAGAATCGCTATTTTTTGGTCACCACCCCATCCAAAATAGAGAATAAAAAGTGATCAAAAAGTCGCATGTACCCGAAAATAATACCGATAAAAACTACAACCCGTCCCGCAAAAAACAAGCCCTTACACAGCTTTTTTGACTGAAAAATAAAAAAGTTACGGCTCTCAGAATATGGTGACACAGAAAATAAATTATTTTATAAAAAAAAGTGATTTTATTGCTCAAACGCTGCAAAACATAAAAAAAACCCTATATACACATGGTATCGCCGTAATCGTACCAACCCGCAGAATAAAATATAATGGTCATTTATAGCGCACGGTGAACGCCGCAAAAAAATAAACTAAAAAACATTGTCAGAATTGCTTGTTTTTGGTCACCCGGCTTGCAAAAAAATTTAATAAAAAGTGACCAAAAAAATCGCATGTACCCCAAAATGGTACCAATGAAAAGAACAGATTGTCCCGCAACAAATAAGCCCTCACGCAGCTCCGGTGGTGAAAAAATAAAGACTTTCTGGCTCCCAGGAATATGGCGATGCAAAATGTGCAGTGTTTTCTAAAAGCACATAAGATCCGACACCATTTATCAGTGCGACACCGGCCACATATCTATGAATTATTTATTTACCGCATTATTATACCCTCTTATTATGCCCTGATGTTCTCCACACAGATTACATATGTCCCCACATTATAAACTGAAATACCAGCGAAACTCAAAACAGAAAAACGACCAAGCAAAATCTGCGCTCCAAAAGCAAAATGGCGTCCCTCCCTTCTGAGCCCTGCAGCGTGCCCAAACAGCAGTTTGTGCCCACATATATGGCATCGCCATACCTGGGAGAACCCGCTTAACGCTTTATGAGGTATTTGTCTTCAGGGGCACAAACTGGGCACGACATATGCACTAAAATGTCATATCAGTGGAAAATTGCAATATTCACACCATCCGCTGTGCATTAACCCCTTTGAGCACTATGACTTAATAGCACGTCATGGTGCGGGGGTGCTGTATGGAGCGGGCTCGCGTGCTGAGCCCGCTCCATACGCTGCGGGTGTCGGCTGTGTATTACAGCTGACACCCGGGACTAACGGACAGGAACAGCAATCGCTCTGTTACAGGAGTCTGTAAAAATAACAATACACTGCAATACATTAGTATTGCAGCATATTATACCTGCGGATCGAATGATCGCTGGTACAAGTCCCCTAAGGGGAATAATAAAATGTGTAGAAGAATTAAAGTTATTAGTAGTGAGAAAGAAAAAAGTTTAAAGTTAAAAAAAACAAAACCTTTTCCCATTTTTCTTCAAAAGTAATGTAAAAAAATAAACAGAATTGATATCGCTACGTCCGTAAAAGGCAGAACTATTACAATATGCCATTATTTAACTCGCACAGTGAACACCGTAAAAAACTTTAATTTAAACTGCCAAAATCGCTGTAGTTTTCATTTTTACCGCACGGCGAAAGCTGTGAAAACGAAAACCCCAAAAAATGGAATCAGATTTTTTTCCTATATTTCCCTATTTTTTTTTCAGTTTCCCAGTACTTTTTATGGCACTTTAAATGGTATCAATAGAAACTACAATTCCTCCCGCAAGAAATAAGCCCTCACACCACTCTACTGACGGAAAAAAGTTTTGGCTCTTGGAAGGCGGGTAGTGAAAAACGAAAATAAGAAAGCAAAAAATGGATCAGTCCTGAAAGGGTTAATTCATTTCTAATGAACAAAATGTATGAACCCATGTGGGGTAATTCCATACCCGAGAGAAATTGCTTTACAAAGATTGGTTGTTTATTTCTCCTTTATCCCTTGTGAAAATGAGAAAATTCAACATTTTAGTGGAAAAAATTGTGATATTAATTTTCTCCGCCTAATTCTAATAAATTCTGCAAAAGACCCGTGGAGTCTAAATGCTCACTATACCCCTAGAAAAATTCCTTGAGGGGTGTTTCCAAAATGGGGTAACTTGGGGGGCTTCCACTGTTTTGGTCCCTCCAGGGCGTTGCAAAGGCGGCATGGAACCGAAAAACAATCCAGCAAAATCTGTGTTCCAAAATCCAAATGGCGCTACTTCCCTTCTGAGCGCTGCCATGGGTCCAATCAGCAGTTTATTACCACATATGGGGTATTGCCGTAATCAGGAGAAAATGCTTTACAAATGTTGTGGTTCTTTTTTCCTTTATTCCTTGTAAAAATTTAAAATTTCTATTCTTTTTCGGAAAAAAAGTTGATTTTCATTTTTACAGACTAATTCCAATATATTTAGCGAAAAATCTGAGTGGTCAAAATGCTAACTATACCCCTAGATAAATTCCTTGATAGGTGTAGTTTCCAAAATGTGGTCTCTTTTGGAGAGTTTCCCCTGTTTTGGTCCCTCCAGGGTGTTGCAAACGCGACATGGAACCGAAAACCAATCCAGCAAAATCTGTGCTCCCAAATCCAAATGGCGCTCCTTCCCTTCTGAGCCTTGCTGTGGGTCCAATCAGCAGTTTATTACCACATATGGGATATTGCCCTAATCGGGAGACATTGCTTTACATATGTTGGGGTGCATTTTCTTTATTATCTCTTGTAAATATTAAAAATTTCTATGTTTTTTCAGAAAAAAGTACCGTAGATTTTAATTTTTACAGACTAATTCTGATAAATTTAGCGAAAAACCTGTGCGGTCAAAATGCTAACTATACACCTAGATAAATTCCTTGAGAGGTGTAGTTTCCAAAATGGGGTAACTTTTGTGGTGTTTCCACTGTTTTGGCACCACAAGACCTCTTCAAACCTGACAAGGTGCCTAAAATATATTCTAAAAAAAAGGAGGCCCAAAATCCACTGGGTGCTCCTTTGCTTCTGAGGCCAGTGCTTCAGTCCATTATCACACTAGGACCACATGTGGGATATTTCTAAAAACTGCAGAATCCGGGGAGTAAATATTGAGTTGCATTTCTCTGGTAAAACCTTCTGTGTTACAAAAAAAAATGTATTCGAAATGAATTTCGGCAAAAAAAACGAAAATGTGTTAATTTCACCTCTACTTTGCTTTAATTCCTGTGAAACGCCTAAAGGGTTAAAACACTTTGTGAATGCTGATTCGAATACCTTGAGGGGTGCAGTTTTCAAAATGGGGTGACTTCTGGGGATTTTCTAATATATAAGGCCCTCAAAGCCACTTCAGAACTGAACTGGTCCCTGAAAAAATAGCCTTTTGAAATTTTCTTTAAAATGTGAGAAATTGCTACTAAAGTTCTAAGCCTCGTAACATCTTAGAAAATAAAAGGACGTTCAAAAAATGATGCAAACATAAAGTAGACATATGGGGGATGTGAAATAGTAACTATTTTGTGTGGTATTAATATCTGTTTTACAAGCAGATACGTTTAAATTTAGAAAAATGCAAATTTTTGCACATTTTTTCTCAATTGTGGTGTTTTTCAGAAATACATACCAAAATTATCGACAACATTTTTTCACTAACAAAGTACAATATGTCACGAGAAAACAATCTCAGAATCGCTTGGATAGGTAAAAGCATTCCAACGTTATTACCACATAAAGTAACATGTCCGATTTGAAAAAATTGGCTGGGTCCTGAAGTGGTTAAAATACAGAAAGCAAAACATTCAATGGGCAGACCAACCCAAATGCCTGTGATACCTTTTCATAGTATACATTTGGATCGGTCTAGCAGATAACGTATACTCATAGCATTCCAAGGGTATACATTTTGGTTTTTCATTAAACCGTAAACAAAAGTTTGTATCCTTAACTATAAATAGCTCAAACCATGATAATAACAGAGCTTTATTTGTCTGTAAAATAAATATTTCCCCTTCACATAACAAAGACTGGTTTTAATAGTCAACCTAAGTCTTGGCAATACCAATTAATGACAATGCATGTGATCTATTGGACTATGCACAAGCATGCCATTGTTCTAGGTGTCTGGATGGTAGACAGGACTTTGTAGAGTAAACAATCCCAACCACATTTCCCAATTTTTATATTTTTTCTTGTATTCTAGTTTGTAAACATATAATAGCTTCTAGAGGTTAAAATGTTTAAAAATCGTTTCATGGGCATCAGGGTTGCCAACCACCTTTTTTGTTTTTTGTCAGGGCAACTTCTCCAAAAATCACGTACAGCCAAAAAAACATTTTTCACATACAAATGAAAATAAATAAAAAAAATTCTAAGGAATGTATGTCTATTTTGAATACTGTACATTATCATATATACTATAAAATAATTGCAATCTCCCTAATCTGCACAAGCCCAAAATTTAAAAAAACAAAACTAAAATTATGGCTGCGTCTACTTTTTTTATTTTTTATTATGGACACTGGAGAAAGTCCATTATTTTTACTAATGGTCTGTAAATTTACAACTGGCAGGCGTGGTGGGCATCACTAAGTCCTTTGTTAGATATTGGTGTGATTGGAAGCTTTTGATGGATTGACGTGGTAGCGTTAATCTTTCCTACGCTGTATGGCTGGTTTATATGTAGTTTGCTATATGGCCTGTTTACAGTTCATTAGATTTTCCTTAACTTTACAAAGAATAATCGCAAAGCATGTAGGGCCTCAGTAAGGGCTCATTCATACGATCGTGTATCGCGTCCATGTGACGGCCGTTAAAACAACGACCATCACACAGACTTATGTATTTCAATGGGGCTGTTAACAAGACCGTTGTTTCAACCGTGAAGGGTCTGTAAAAAAATAGGACATGTCCTATTTTACTGCGTGTCATGCATCACTCCAAAGACTCTAGTCTATGGGGGATCCGTGACCACGCAGCCCGCACGGGTGCACCTCGGACGTGAAAAACATCCGTCGTTCACGGCAGAGGTTGCCAACACTCGTCTGAATGTATCCTAAGGCCTCATGCACACGACCGTAGCCATGTGCACGGCCGTGATTTTCGGGTCGACTGGCCGCGGAGTGCACATGGCCTCATGCATTATTTTGTACGAGCGGTCCAGGCTCCTGGGTCATTCATATCTTAATACATATATGTGGATTGTAAAGTCTCTCTCTCTCTCTCTCTCTCTCTCTCTTTCTCTTTCTCTTTCTCTTTCTCTTTTTCTCTTTCTCTTTCTCTTTCTCTTTCTCTTTCTCTTTCTCTTTCTCTTTCTCTTTCTCTTTCTCTTTCTCTTTCTCTTTCTCTTTCTCTTTCTCTTTCTCTTTCTCTCTCTCTCTCTCTCTCTCTCTCTCTTTCTCTTTCTCTTTCTCTTTCTCTCTCTTTCTCTCTCTGTTTCTCTTTCTCTTTCTCTCTCTGTTTCTCTTTCTCTCTCTGTTTCTCTTTCTCTTTCTCTTTCTCTTTCTCTTTCTCTTTCTCTCTCTGTTTCTCTTTCTCTCTCTGTTTCTCTTTCTCTCTCTGTTTCTCTTTCTCTCTCTGTTTCTCTTTCTCTCTCTGTTTCTCTTTCTCTCTCTGTTTCTCTTTCTCTCTCTGTTTCTCTTTCTCTCTCTGTTTCTCTTTCTCTCTCTGTTTCTCTTTCTCTCTCTGTTTCTCTTTCTCTCTCTGTTTCTCTTTCTCTCTCTGTTTCTCTTTCTCTCTCTGTTTCTCTTTCTCTCTCTGTTTCTCTTTCTCTCTCTGTTTCTCTTTCTCTCTCTGTTTCTCTTTCTCTCTCTGTTTCTCTTCCATGGAGCTTAAGTCCGGTAAGAGATCAGAGAGTCTCCTGAAGTGAGTGTCCCTCACTGCTGAGTATTTGGAGCAGTGTAGCAGGAAGTGGGCCTCATCCTCCACGGCCTCCTGTTGGCACAGTCTGCTCTCCCTGGGCTTGTAGATCTGTCTGTGGCGCCCGGATTCGATGAGCAGGTTGTGTGCGCTCACTCTGTAGCGGCTCAGGGTCTGTCTGTCTCTGGGGTTTGGCAGTTTCTCCAGATATGGCGCCAGTTTATATTCTCGCTGCAGACTCAGGTATATTGTCAGTTTCTGGGATGTTCCTCCAGTCATTGATTATACTCCTC
Source organism: Rhinoderma darwinii (assembly GCF_050947455.1). Lineage (NCBI taxonomy): Eukaryota > Metazoa > Chordata > Amphibia > Anura > Rhinodermatidae > Rhinoderma > Rhinoderma darwinii. The sequence goes on along the minus strand of NC_134688.1, from coordinate 186,347,939 downwards.
TTGGCCCTCGTTTATTGTCTTCTTGATTTCGGATTTTGTGAGGCCGCTCTGAGTGACATTTTCTTTAGGCCGGGTCAGGGTGAGATGTTCTGGGGGGCCTGGTTTACCTGGGACCCCTTGGTGTAGCAAAGCTTTATGGTGATAGGAACTTTGCCTGCTGCTATGTAGATGGGCCCAGAAAGATAGCGCCCTCTTTTGGATTGTGGGGTGTAGTGGGAATCTGCCAAGTTCGGCTCGACAGGCGCTATTTGTGGTACTCCGATGGACTATCTAGCTCCTATCTATCTATCTAGCTCCTATCTATCTATCTAGCTCCTATCTATCTATCTAGCTCCTATCTATCTATCTAGCTCCTATCTATCTATCTAGCTCCTATCTATCTATCTAGCTCCTATCTATCTATCTCCTATCTATCTATCTAGCTCCTATCTATCTATCTAGCTCCTATCTATCTATCTAGCTCCTATCTATCTATCTAGCTCCTATCTATCTATCTAGCTCCTATCTATCTATCTAGCTCCTATCTATCTATCTAGCTCCTATCTATCTATCTAGCTCCTATCTAGCTCTCTATCTAGCTCCTATCTATCTATCTAGCTCCTATCTATCTATCTATCTATCTATCTATCTATCTAGCTCCTATCTATCTATCTAGCTCCTATCTATCTATCTAGCTCCTATCTATCTATCTCCTATCTATCTATCTAGCTCCTATCTATCTATCTCCTATCTATCTATCTAGCTCCTATCTATCTATCTAGCTCCTATCTATCTATCTAGCTCCTATCTATCTATCTAGCTCCTATCTATCTATCTAGCTCCTATCTATCTATCTAGCTCCTATCTATCTATCTAGCTCCTATCTATCTATCTAGCTCCTATCTAGCTCTCTATCTAGCTCTCTATCTAGCTCCTATCTAGCTCTCTAGCTCCTATCTAGCTCCTATCTAGCTCCTATCTAGCTCCTATCTAGCTCCTATCTAGCTCCTATCTAGCTCCTATCTATCTATCTATCTATCTATCTATCTATCTATCTATCTATCTATCTATCTATCTATCTATCTATCTATCTATCTATCTATCTATCTATCTATCTATCTATCTATCTATCTATCTATCTATCTATCTATCTATCTATCTATCTATCTATCTAGCTCCTATCTATCTATCTAGCTCCTATCTATCTATCTATCTATCTATCTATCTATCTATCTATCTATCTATCTATCTATCTATCTATCTATCTAGCTCCTATCTATCTATCTATCTATCTCTATCTATCTATCTATCTAGCTCCTATCTATCGATCTAGCTCCTATCTATCGATCTAGCTCCTATCTATCGATCTAGCTCCTATCTATCTAGCTCCTATCTATCTATCTATCAGACAAAAAATAGGCAGCACTCCGTTCAGATAGAGGTGAAAAAACAGGGTACTTTTATTGTCCCATAAACAGTGGCAACGTTTCAGCTCCTTCCACTGGAGCCTTTCTCAAGCCTCCAGTGGAAGGAGCTGAAACGTTGCCACTGTTTATGGGACAATAAAAGTACCCTCTTTTTTCACCTCTATCTGAACGGAGTGCTGCCTATTTTTTGTCTTATATACCATTGGGATTGTGGTCTTATCCCGTTGGCTTGCACCCATAGCATACCGGTGCGGCTGGATCCATTTGTTTATCTATCCCATCTATCTACGCAGCCTTATAAATCGTATGTGGGTGCCAGCCTGCCCAGGTCAGGGCTAACAGACCTGCTGTAGTAAGGTCCAAACAAATATCAGGCAGCACTCCTAGTTGCAAGCAAGGTAGAAAAAGGTGCTTTATTGGTCCATACAAAACACGACGTTTCAGCTCAACACAAGATGCAGCTTTTAAATTATTCCATTTATTGAGTATAAAGATTTATTTAAAACCTATATCACCCATGTGAAAAGTAATTTGTAAAAAGTAAAGTGTTTTTATTGTGCAAAAGTAGTAAAACATATAAAAAGCTATGTCAATTTCATATCACTGTAAGGGTATGTTCACATGGCAGCGTCCAATACGCGAAAACAGCTCCTGAATTTCAGACGTAATTGCTCGTACTCGCGTTTTTCGCGGCGTCAATTACAGACGTAATTGGAGCTGTTTTTCAATGGAGTCAATGACATGCACTTCTTTGACGCGGGCGTCTTTCTACGCGCCGTATTTTGACAGCGGCCCGTAAAAAAAAAGCCTGTGTGCACAGAACATCGTAAGCCCATTGATTTCAATGGGCAGATGTTTGGACCCGTATTTTCGGACGTAATTTGAGGCGTAAAACGGCCGAATTACATCCGTAAATAGGGCGTGTGAACATACCCTAATCGTTATGAACTGCGGAATAAAGGTAACGTCATTTTTAGCGCACGATAAACGCCATTAAAAACAGAATTCCAAAACAATGGCGGAATTTTTTTTTTTTGCCATCTTACCCCCCAAAAATGAATAGAAGTTTTTTTTAATACTCGAAATGTACTTCACAATTTAAAAAAAAACAAAACAAAAAACTGGAAAAGACAAACCCTCTTATGGCTACGGTAATGGAAGCTTTAAAAAGCTATGGCCCTCGGAATGCATAAATGAAAAACTGAAAAGTTGCTGCAACCCGATGCGGTTACAGAATAATACCTAGTAACTGAGATAAAAATTAATGTAGAAGTGGAAACCACCACTTAAAGTTTATATATCTATCATTTGTTTTTTTCCTACCTTTTGTGCCTGTTATGTTAAGAATTACTTTTCTTATTTCTCTGCGTAAAAGTCAGTCCTAATGAAAGGTATAAGGCTAAATTCACGCTGTGTTTAGTGTTTGCGTTCACGTGGACAGTTGAATAGGTCCCCTCGAAACCATGGACAGATATCTGCAACTGTATACCTATACGATTTCATACAGTACCGCTTTTCAAAACCGTTAGTGCTGCGAGATCCCAGCAAAACCTAGGCCAAGAGATGACTTTTGTCCTACCACTGCCTAGTAATGTGTATGAGCGCCCTGGCATGTACACTATTGTTCAAAAGTTTAGGGTCACTTAGAAATTTCCTTATTTTTGAAAGAAAAGCACCGTTTTTTTTCAATGAAGATAACATTAAATTAATCAAAAATACACTCTATACATTGTTAATGTGCTAAATGACTATTCTAGCTGCAAACGTCTGGTTTTTAATGCAATATCTACATAGGTGTATAGAGGCCCATTCCCAGCAACCATCACGCCAGTGTTCTAATGGTACATTGTGTTTGCTAACTGTGTTAGAAGGCGAATGGATGATTAGAAAACACTTGAAAACCCTTGTGCAATTATGTTAGCACCGCTGTAAACAGTTTTGCTGTTTAGAGGAGCTATAAAGCTGACCTTCCTTTTGAGCTAGTTGAGAATCTGGAGCATTACATTTGTGGGTTCGATTAAACTCTCAAAATGGCTAGAAAAAGAGAGCTTTCCTGTGAAACTCGACAGTCTATTCTTGTTCTTAGAAATGAAGGCTATTCCATGCGAGAAATTGCCAAGAAACTGAAGATTTCCTACAACGGTGTGTACTACTCCCTTCAGAGGACAGCACAAACAGGCTCTAACCAGAGTAGAAAGAGAAGTGGGAGGCCCCGCTGCACAACTGAGCAACAAGACAAGTACATTAGAGTCTCTAGTTTGAGAAATAGACGCCTCACAGGTCCTCAACTGGCAGCTTCATTAAATAGTACCCGCAAAACGCCAGTGTCAACGTCTACAGTGAAGAGGCGACTCCGGGATGCTGGCCTTCAGGGCAGAGTGGCAAAGAAAAAGCCATATCTGAGACTGGCTAATAAAAGGAAAATATTAATATGGGAAAAAGCACACAGACATTGGACAGAGGAAGATTGGAAAAAAGTGTTATGGACAGACGAATCGAAGTTTGAGGTGTTTGGGTCACACAGAAGAACATTTGTGAGACGCAGAACAACTGAAAAGATGCTGGAAGAGTGCCTGACGCCATCTGTCAAGCATGGTGGAGGTAATGTGATGGTCTGGGGTTGCTTTGGTGCTGGTAAAGTGGGAGATTTGTACATGGTAAAAGGGATTTTGAATAAGGAAGGCTATCACTCCATTTTGCAACGCCATACCATACCCTGTGGACAGCGCTTGATTGGAGCCAATTTCATCCTACAACAGGACAATGACCCAAAGCACACCTATTTAGGGAAGAAGCAGGCAGCTGGTATTCTATCTGTAATGGAGTGGCCAGCGCAGTCACCAGATCTCAACCCCATAGAGCTGTTGTGGGAGCAGCTTGACCGTATGGTACGCAAGAAGTGCCCATCAAGCCAACCCAACTTGTGGGAGGGCCTTCTGGAAGCATGGGGTGAAATTTCTCCCGATTACCTCAGCAAATTAACAGCTAGAATGCCAAAGGTCTGCAATGCTGTAAAGCAAAGTTTGAAGGAGAAAATTATTATTTCAAATAAAATTCATTATTTCTAACCTTGTCAATGTCTTGACTATATTTTCTAGTCATTTTGCAACTCATTTGATAAATATAAGTGTGAGTTTTCATGGAAAACACAAAATTGTCTGGGTGACCCCAAACGTTTGAACGGTAGTGTACTTCAGAGATTTTGCCATTTTTTACGCCTACAGTGCTTTACAGGCATGGTTTAAATTTGATCGAATTGTCATTCATTAGATTCTGATTTTGTGAAATGAAGGCATGAATTCAAAAAGTCTAAGGCTCCATTCACATGACTGTAATTTTGATCCACAATTATGGACCGTAATTATAATAATAATCTGTATTTAGCGCCAACATATTACGCAGCACTTTACAATTGCGGATCAAAATACTGATCCATTCATTTCTATGGCCCAATAACACCTTCATGTATATTTACGGGAAGGTGCCCGAGCCGTAGAAATGATCCGTAAAATATAAGAACTGTCCTATTTTTTTTATTTTTACGGACTGTGTTCCCATACTTTATAATGGGAGCACGGCTCGCAAATGTGGGTGACTGTTGCCGGCCGTGCCATAATCGCAGACCATGATTACTGCTACGGCATTGTGCAGGGGGCCTTAGAGAAATATTCACCATCAGACTTCTCTGCACAGCTGATAGTTCTCTATGGGGAAATGTGGTCAAATATCGTTATTTTTACATAAACAAACATGTTTTCTGTTCATACAAGCGTATAATGTTCAAAGACGGTATCTCCTTTATATTCATGCCTCTTTTCTATTTTTACTTATTGACCAGATACTTTTGGCTGATTTTCCGCTTGCGCTGATTAAATGGTTGTAAAGTTTTTTGGTTTTTTTGGTTTTGTTTTAAACTGCTAGGCCAGGATCACACATGCCGTTTTGGTGCCGGTTTTTGAGCCAAAGCCAGTAGTGGATCCATAAGGAAGGAACGGTATAAAGAAAAGACTGATCATGCTTCTCCAAACTTTTGTATTCACTACTGTGTTTTGCTAAAAAAAACAGAGACAAAAACGGCATCAAAATTGCGTGTGTGATCCTGGCCTTAAAGGGGTTTTCCCCACCAGGGACATTTATGACATATCCACAGGATAGGTCATAAATGTCAGATGCGGATCCCACCTCTGGGACCCGGCACCTATCCCTAGGGTGTGGCCCCCTAAACCCCGTTCTACCTTTTTCTGCTCCCGCTGCCTCCCGCCAACTTCCTGATTACATGGTTATGAGTTACGAAAACAGCGTAACTCGCTGAGCTTCGCGACTTCCGTAACTCCCATAGTAGTGAATGGCAGTTACAGAAGCAACGTAGCATGCAAGCTACGCTGTATCCGTAACTACCATTCAGTTCTATGAGACTTACGGAAACCGCGTAGCTCCGTGAGCTACGCTGTTACCTAATTTATGGTCAGTATTGACCTGCATCTGCTGCAACACAGAGCGGCAGAACTGGGTTTAGAGTGCCCCGTTCTAGAGATTGATAGGTGTGTGTCCCAGAGGTGGGACCTGCATCTATCTGACATTTATGACACATCCTGAGGTCACTATTGACCGCGGCATCTAAGGAGTTAAAATTCCAGAATCTGAGTATCTCCGAACCCAGCAGTTGAGTCCGGAACCCAACTATGTATGACCGCAGTACTCGTTGATCTCATGGGTACAGTGGCAGTGCCCACGAGATCCCTATGATTGATATATCCGTCACAGAGTAGAAACTATAACTCGCTTGTGACATCCATCCATTATTGGTTGTTAAACAATGCAGAGGGAAGTTCGTTTAGAATTGAAATGAAACCTTTATGTATTTGTGGTAACTATGGAAACCTAAAACCGTCGTCTTGCCTGAAACGTCTGTCTTTTCACTTACTGCCTAGTATGTAGACTGCTCACTGCCCATTTTACTCTTACACTACTATAGTGGTTATAGAATTCGGAAACTTTTTACTGATCTTTTCTGCTGGGATTTGTATGAATTCTAATGTAAAAAATAATAAAGAATGTTTTTTCAATTATAACAAGTTGGTTGCTATACCATAAATACTGCATTTATTTAGAATAGGAATTTTAAAGTAAACGGCTTTTTATTAAAAATAATTTTCATATTTCATAGTCTCCCTCCACCCTTTAGCCATCTCTCTATTGCTAAAAGTAGAATGGCAAAATGATCTTCTACATCACCCATGAGGAGGGGGCTTTCCTGATCTCATGATTACATGTCTGATTCCATCCATGGAACTAAATATACAGCTCATGCGTGGAGACCTATGGCTCATGTACATGATCTCTGAAGATGACTGGCTCTGGAGTATGTTGCAGGCAGCCGATTCCCTGGCAAACGTGTGGGCAATTTCTGTGCTAGACCAAGCACTCAAAGCCAGAAAATCTGTCTGTCGCTTCGCATCCTGTGCGGCCGCTCTAATATACACCAAGCATTAAAACCGCCTTCCTAATATTATGTAGGTCCACCTCATACCACTAAAAGAGCTCTGACCTGTCGAGGCATGGACCCCACAAGGCCTCTGAAGGTATCCTGTGGTATCTGGCACTAAGTTGTGAGATGGGGTCTCCATGTTTTATCCCACAGCTGCTTAATCGGATTGAGATATGAGGAGTTTAGAGGTAAAGTCAACATCTTGAAATTTTTTATCATTCAAAAACCATTTTTGCAGCGTGGCAGAGCACATTATCATGGGGACAAGAAATACGGTTGTCATGAAGGGCTGCACTTGGTCTGCAACCATGTTTAGGTAGGCGGTACATGTCAATGTAACATCCGCATGAATGCCAGGGACCAAGGTTTCCCAGAACATTTCCTAGAGCATCACGTTGCCTCTGCCCGCTTGTCTCTTTCCTATAGTGCATCCTGGTGCCATCTCTTCCGCAGTGAAGTGCCCTGCATGCACCTGCCCATCCACATGATGTAAACGAAAGTGATTAATCAGAGCATGCCACCTTCCATTGCTCTATGGTCCAGTTCTTATCCTCACGTGCGTGCTTTTGGCAGTAGATCGGCTTCAGCATGGGCACTCTGACAAGTCTGCGGCTACACAGCCCCAAATGCGACCAGCTGCAATGCACTGTGTTTTCTGACCCCTTTCTATCATAACTTTTTCAGTAATTTGTGCTACAGTAGCTCATCTGTGGGATCAGACCAGATAGGCTAGCCTTCACTCCCCACATGAATCGGTGAGCCTTGGGCGCTCATCATCCTGTAGTTTGGTGCTCTGGTTGTGCTTCCTTGGGCCACTTTTGGTAGGTACTACTAACCACTGCATACTGGGAACGCCACCACAGGACCTGCGGTTTTGGAGATCCTCTGACGTATAGCCATTGCAATTTGACCCTTGTCAAAGTCGCTTAGATCCTTATGCTTGGCAATTTTCCTGCTTCCAACACATGAACTTCAAGGACTGTTCATTTGATGCCTAAAGCTGGGATCTCGCATCGTAAACGTTTTGTAAAATCACAGCAAAAACAGCTTTTAAGTCACAACGAGATCTCACCCCTTGACAGGTGCCATTAAACCAGATAATCAATTTTATTCACTCCACCAGTGTGTGTGTGTGTGTGTGTGTGTGTGTGTGTACGTACACATTAGTAAGTAAAAAAAAAATTAACTTTTTTGGGTTGCGGCAAAATTCATAAAACACAAAAAAAAGGATTTCTAAAAATACACCTTTTACATTTACACGACAGTGAAAAAAAAATGGCCATTAAAAACTGATCAGCTGTCAGTTTCATGGCCGTTTTTCATCTGTCTCCAAATTTTCATCCATTTTCAGTCCGCCTGTTTGTTTTTAATGGCCGTTTGTCATGCCTGTTAAAAAAAAAAATATATAAAAAAAATTTCATTTGACAGGTTTTCTTTTTGTCCCATCCCCCTGAAATCAGCACAGTGCCCATGTAGAGTGCTGCAATGTCAATGTAGATAGTGCCACAGTGCCCACTGTAGTTAATGCCCACATAGGGCCAGTGCCCAAATAGCGCCACAGTTCTAACATATGACAGTGCCCACATATAAAGTGACATAGTGCCCACATAGTGCCACAGTGCCCATTGTAGATAGTGCCACATAGTACCACGGTGCCCATGTAGATGGCGCCAGTGTCCCCTGTAGATAGTGCCACACCCCCATATAGCACTCCCCGTAGATGGCAACCCCTTGTAGATAGTACCCCCTTGTAGATACCACCCCCGCCCTTGTAGATAGCGCCACTGTAACTCACTGTAGGAGCGGAATCCCTCTTGCAGGGGATTCCTCATAGACGGAGCTCCTGACGTCTCTGTCCATATATGAACAGCGACATCAGGAAAGCGTAATCCCCTGCCAGAGTGGGCCGGGGATTCCGCTCATAGACAGTAACGTCAGGAGAGTGGAATCCCCTGCCAGAGCGGAACAGGGATTCCGCTCTAGGAGTAACACCTTGACGTCACTGTCCATATATGGATAGTGACGCCAGGGGCTTCTCCAGGAGTGGAATCTCCTGCCAGAGGAGGGTCTGGCCGTCGGGGATTCCGCTCCTACAGGGAGCTACAGTGGCGCGCTACCTACGACGGATGAGGGGGGCTTTCTATCTTCATGCAAAAGATCTTGCAATGCTCTGGCTGGGGATTCAATTACTCAAAGCCCGACATCACTGTCCTTCTATAAACTGTAATGTCAAGGGCCTACCCGGGTTCAGCGCTCAAAGTAGCGCAGTGTGCGGGGAGTCCTTGGCCAGGATCAGTTTTTATCGGCCGTTACAAGGATTTTTTCCAAAAAAACGGCCGTTAAAAACGGATCCATTGTCTTCTATAGGAGACGTCTGGCCCTGAAAATGGCCATAAATAGGACACGTCCTATTTTAATACAATGGGAAAACGCATTGTAGTTTATACGACGCATTTTTTTAAAACGCGTGTGTTTAAAAAAACGCGTAGTGTAAAAAAGGTCAATTCCTGGCATGTAAAACGCGCCAAACATGCCTAATTCCCATAGTTAATGGGAGTCCTAATTACGCGCCCAAAAAAAGTGCCAAAAACGCCTGTACTTTAAAAAGTACTTTGCAAAAATGCTAGTGTTTTTGACATGTTTACACATCAGCTTTTTTTGAGTGCTGTGTGAACAAGGCCTTAAAAAAACATTAAAAAAAAAAAAAAATCGCATAACTTTCTATTTATTATTTTTTTCCTTATCCTAGATTCATGCAAAAGTTTAGGGGAGAATATTGTGCTGTACGGAGCCGCACCATATGACTGCACACGGATTTCCAAAGGGCTTTTGCACACAACCGACATGGTCATGAACTGTCATGTGCAAGAGCTCTATGGCTCTGTAATATAGAACTATAGGGCCTCCGTGTGCCACAATAAAGGCTCCATGCACAAGGCTCTGCTGTGTCCATGAGGCCTTACTTATCATTTTAAAGGGGCTTTTTCCTCTCCTGTCCCCTGTTTTTTCCTGCTCCAGCAATGACATGTCAACACGACATGTGGCCATCACAGCCAATCACTGGCCGCAGCGATGTACTCAGTACTGTCAACACGTGACTGCTACAGCCAGTGATTGTCTGCCGTCGTCACAAGATGTCTCTACATGTCAACGCTGGAGCAGAGGAACAGAGACCGGTGGCGGACCAGGAAGCAGCAACAAGGGACCAGCGTGGTAATGATAAGGTGAGTATTACTACTTTTATCACTTTACACCACAGTATGCAGTTTTTCAAATATGAAGGGGTTAGAAACTTAACAAGATTGTCTAAGAGTCCTTGTTCGTTGCAAGACTTTACCAAACACTGACAAAGGTTCACTGTACATCAATGTCAGGGGCAAAGTCATTTGCAACTGCTACTTTTTTTATTTTATTTTATTTTTTTTTTACATTAACTAGAGTTGCTCAACACTTAGGCCTTGTTCCCACAGTGCAGATTTTGCCAGTATTTTTTAAATTCTATTTTTAAGCCAAACTCGGGAGCAAAGCCTACACAGAAGAAATATATAACGTAAAGCCTTGTAGTTCTGCTCTCCTGGATCCAATTCTGGTTTTGACATAAAAAATGTATTCAAAATCTGGAGCAAATATGTACTGTGTGAACATGGCCTTAGGGTTCAGTCACATGCATAATTTTGTGGCTAATTTTTCTGGGACTGAAAATCAGTTCCTGTCACCTGTATGTGGTTGTTTCAGCAGCAGGTACATGGATTTGTGCAAGTTCTATTCAGATGAATGGAACTGATTCTCAGTGGCAGAAATTTCTACAACACAACCTGCCGCGTGTGAATCCACCCTCCTAATGCACTGGCATCGGCAATGGTTAGTGTTCTTGAGGCTTCTATATCCTGGATGTATCTGTATAGATGATAGATAAGCGCATCAGAAGTTCTATTATTTTATCCAGATTTGTTTTAACTTTGCATTTAGAGTATTTTAAGCTCCCTGTTTTGCACAAATTTTTTTCTAAAGTTTGACATTTCTCTCCCTGTCCAGGCTAAATTCTGTCATTTACCTTCTGCTTCTTCACATAACATGAGAACTGGCAGCCTGTCTGAAGATCCCCCCCCCCCCTCCTTTACATAGACATCAGTGTGTTTAGGACACATTATAACAAGAATTTTATTCTTAGCGGTGCTGCTCTCACTCAAGCTCTAATGTTGGATAGTCTAAGGCCAGGTTCCCACAGGTCGGATAGGCTGCGTAAGTAAGCAGTGTAGAAATAATAAAACAACAAAAAAAAAACTCCCAAAACGGTGACGCGTGCCTCCCTGGATGACGGTGAAGCCTATGTGACCGCTGCAGCCGCGTAGGATGAAAAGCCATCCCAGGAGGCCAGACTGGAGGAAGTTCTGGGTAAGTGTGTGTTTTTTTTGTTTTTTTTTCGGAGTTGTGATTTTTGTGGCGGAATCGCTGCGATTCCTGCTGCAAAAGTTGCAACGTTTGGCTTTCTGTTGCAGGTTTTGCATCCCCATTGAATTCAATGGGGGAAAACCCACAACAGAAAAGCAACGAAAACGCAGCATAAATTGACATGCTGCGAAATTACATGTCTTACCGCAGGTCAATTTAAGAAAGTTTTTCTGCGTTTTTTTTTCCTGCAGCATGGCCATGAGATTTTCAAAATCTCATCCACTTTTCTTCTACTGCAAATCAATTATTCCGTAATTCCGTTGCGGTTATTTAGCAGCGTTTACACTACGTGGGAGCCCAACCTTAAGGTGTTTTTAGATGTTGCGGTGCGGTTAAAACGGCATAAGAAACGCACCTGAAAACCACGTGCGTTTGTGCTACGATTTAATGTTTTTCTATGCGGTTGCGTTAAAAACAACCGCTTTGAAAAGCTCATCAAATAGTGGTAAAAATGCATGTGGTTTTCAAGTGTTTTTTTTATTCAGTTTTAACAGTACCTGAACCGCAACGTCTGAATACACCCTCATGCCATGTAACGCGGCATGGATTTTTTATTTTTATTTTTTCAAAATCAGCAGCTGAAACTCTGGTTTCTGCCATGGATTGGCCATTGTAATGCAGTGGCGCTTTTTCTTTTGCAGGATATAATACAAAGTTTGTTTGCATACGCTCTTGATTTCTGTAAAAAAAAAAAAATTAAACTTTAGGTACGCTTTAAAGCGAGAGCTTCATAGTGCCTATGGCGAGAAATAGTCACAAACAAACTTGTCGGTGATCTTTGTTCCACATAGTGATAATTGTTGTCATATTGTGACCAGGGTTTTTCTGCTATTGGCACGTGACTTCTAGTTGCCGTGTAGAAGGAGCTGTAGAGACTTCAGGCCATACCTTTTTGTAGTTGCATAGAACTCAAATTACAGTGCAGACAATAATAATTTGGGCTAGAATACATTACAGCTTTAGCCTTTCTAGACATTTTCTCAATCTCCTTTAGTCACTCTACCTTCATGAGCCCTTTTAGTCTATGTTCACATATGACGGATTTGCTAAAGAATTTACGTCAGAAATCTGAGCCTGGAATTCTGATTTGTGCCACAAGTGTTCCAGCAGATCATGTGTGGATTAGCCCCATTGTAATTCAGTTTTGCTAAGCCGCAACTTTTCTGTGCCCATATCTTTTTGTTACACACCACTAGTAAGTGTCTTTTGTGGCTCTTCCATACTTTCCGGTTTGTACAACGCCTTTTAGAAAAATGTTGCCCCCTAAAGTCTATGAAGAAGTACTGTTTTTATTAAAACATTGCTCTTTGGTTAATAAGTAGCATTGAGGGCTTGTTTCAGTGAGGCGTGGTACAGTGAAAAGAGATAGGAATCCGATTCATTCTATACCCAAAGGCAAATTTGTGAAATACATTTCCACGTAATGTCGCAAGCTTTTACAGGTTAAATCTACATTTGGAGTAATGCAAAGAGCTCTCCTGCTTTTTTTTTTTTTTTTTTTTGTAGCTTGAGGAATCCGCTATTAATAATTTCAGATCATTCCTGAATTGGTGCCAATTTGTACATTACACGTGTACAGGAAATGTTATGCTTTATTTCTTTGCATGAGACTGGGCACCATATTGCAGAGGTTGAAGCGCGCCACTGGCTAGACTTTTGTGCAGCCTGTGCAGCAGAGCCAATGAGTAAGCTCCTTACTCGCAGCCAATAGTAGGCAGCTGCGAGTAATGAGCTTTCTCTTTTGACAAGCAGCCGATTGGTTTGTTTTATGAAGGTGGTGGGCCTGCGGCAGACCGTACAGTGCAGCCTCTGCAGTGAGTGTGGCTGAGACCGTTGTGAAAGCCGTGGCACATCTTAAATACACAAATAATGACCGATCATGCATTTCAATAAAATTTATATGATCTTCTGTTTAGGACACTGAATCTGTGAGCGATAAATTGGATGGCAAAGGAATTTTTGCTATGTTAACACAGGGCGGATACGCTGCGTAAAAGCACACAGCATATCCACCCTGTACCTCACAGGGAGTTCCCGGCAAAAAAAAAAAACAGCACCAAATTGTGGTGCCGTTTTTCAGGCGGAATGTCTGCTGCGAAAAACAGCAGGTTAAAAAAGACAAAACAGAAAACGTATATATTTACCCGTAGTCATAGCGACACGTCCCTCTGTTGTCCTTCAACCAGGCCTCCTGGGTTGACTTTTCATCCCATCCCTGAAGGTTGGGCTAGACTGAGAAGTATCGAGAAACGGGTAAGTATAAGTTGGTTTTTTGAACTTTTGAGTTGTGATTTTTACCCTTTCCCCTATGACAGCACCCGTGGAGAGACCTCAAGTTCGCTGGACAGGAAGCCTGATGATATAAAAAGGGACACCCCTCTCCACACACCCAGTCAGGTTTCCTGTCCTCCGGATGAGATTGTCCTGTTGAAAAAAGCACTTCTCCCAGGATTGCAGACCCCCCTAGCAGGCTACCTTCTCTCCCGAGGGGTGCTCTGGAAGGTATGTCTCCTCTGGAGGGAGCAACCTTAAAGAGAACCTTTCACCTTCCCACACATGTGCAGCATGTAACGGGCAGGGCTGCACAAACCCTGGGGCACTTTAAAAAAAAATTCTACCCTCCTCCGTTATTTAGATATCGGTGCCGTTTATATTTGCCGCCCGCTATTTAAATAACCCCCTGAACTGTCAATAAGGCGTGTAATGGCAAGGGGGCGTGTAACATTGCTGTAACACTGTCCAATCGGCTACGGATAGTGTTACTGCAAGAACTTGAGAGAGGAGAGCGTGTGCGCGCTCTCCTCTCTCCAGCTCTTGCACTGTCCGTAGCAGTGACTCGCCCCCTCGCCAGTTCGGCAGACAAGTACAAGACAGTGATGTCTCGCGAGAGATCAGTCTTGTCTGCCGAGAGCTGAAGAATGAGAGCGTGCGCACACACACGCTCTCCTCTTTCCAGCTCTTGCTGTGACATTGTCCGTGGCTGATTGGACAGTGTCACAGCCATGTTATACGCCCCATTGCCATTACATGCCCCATTGACAGTTCAGGGGGTTATTTAAATATTTGGTGCCAAAAATAATGGCACCGATATCTAAATAACGGAGGTGGGTAGAAAAAAAAAAGTAAAGTGCCCCAGGGTTTTTGCAGCCCTGCCCATTACGTGCTGCACGTGGATGGGCAGGTGAAAGGTTCTCTTTAAGCCTGGGGTAGGTACACCCTCCTCTCCCGGTCCATCACTTCGCTCCTCGGAAGTGGTTCAACTTCCTCTGGAGGAAGAACTGTTCTCCCGGGGCCATACTCCGTTCCCTAGAGAGCTGGTACGCGTGTCACGGCGCATTCTTGCGAGACTTCTGGTTGCGGCGGTGCGTCACTTCCGGCGAGAGACGTTCCCACGTCCCAGGAAGTGGTGGTACTGGCGGCCCTATCTGGGAGGAGGGGCTTCATGGCGTCTGAAGCAGAGGGCCTTCCCAGCCAGTCCAAGGCCTATTTAGGCCTGTACAACACGGAGTCACAATGGAAACGCCAGGAGAAGTAGCAGGACGCACTGACCGCTCGGATGCCACAAGATCCTCCACTCCGGTACTTGGAGGTGGCAGGACTTACATAGGGTAAGAAAAATAAACCCTATTCCTTTTTCTGCTAATACTGTTCCCTTCTCTTGTACATGTGTTTTAGGCCAGGGAAGCTCCTAGAAAGAAATTGGGAAAAACCCGTAACAAAGAGTGCAGTTTGTAATTAATAAAAAACTAGCACCTACCTATACTTAAAGCATATGCCAGATTTGCTTAGACAAGATCTTTGAGGCGTCTACAAGTCTGGTATTAAGGACATCGTAACAGCAGAAGTTACAAATTTCCTTAAGGCAATGTCACCAGATTATAAGTGCCCTATCTCCTATATAATCTGATCGGTGTTGTAATGTAGAGAACAGTGGTTTTTATTTTGAAAAAATAACTTTTTTTGAGCCAGATATGAACAACTTTAGATTTATTCTAATTCGTTTCTTAATGCCCAACTGAGCGTTTTTTTTAAACTATTGACCAAGTGGGCGTTGTAAAGAGAAGTGTATGACACTGACCAATCAGCGTCATACATTTCTCTCCATTCATGTCCATCTGTTTTCACAGCACAGCGTGATATCGCGAGATCACGCTGTGCTGTCACATACACCCACAGTAACTTTACCGAAGTGTCTTCAGAGTGAATAGACATTGCCTCCAGCCAGGATGCGATGTCTATTCACACTCCCGACACTTCGGTAAAGTTTCTGTGGGACTTACGCGAGATCACGCTATGCTGTGAGTAAGGCCCCATGCACACAACCGTATTGTTGTCCACCAGTAAATACTGGCGTAAATACGGGTCCGGTGTCACCCGTATTCCACCCGTATTTATGGGCACGTTTTTGGCTGCAAAATTGCACTGCATTAATCGGCAGCCCTTCTCTCGATCAGTGCAGGATAAAGAGCAGGGACAGCCCTTTCCGTAATAAAAGTAAAATAAATTTATACTTTCCCGGCCGTTGTCTTGGTGACGCGTCCCTCTCTTGACATCCAGTCCGTCCTCCCTGGATGACGCGGCAGTCCATGTGACTGCAGCAGCCAGTGATTGGCTGCAGCGGTCACATGGGCTGTAACGTCATCCCAGGAGGCCGGACTGGTGGAAGAAGCAGGGAGTTCTGGTTAAGTATGAACGTCCTTTTTTTTTTTTTTTACAGCTTTATCTATATTGTGATGGGTAGCCACTGTCCAGGGTGCTGAAACAGTTACTGCCGATCAGTTAACTCTTTCAGCACCCTGGACAGTGACTATTTACTGACGTCGCCTAGCAACGCTCCCGTAATTACGGGTGCAAACACGTAGTCACCCGTAATTACGGGAGCCCCATAGACTTCTACGGGCTGCCCGTGCCGTAATTACAGCCTGAAATAGGACATGTTCTATCTTTTTCAACGGTGCGGGCACCTTCCCGTAAGCATACGGGGAGGTACCCGTGGCCAATAGAAGTCTATGGGCCCGTAATTACGACCCGCAATTACGGGAGTTTTTACGGTCGTGTGCATGGGGCCTAAGTCCCACAGAAACTTTACCGAAGTGTCGGGAGTGTAAATAGACATCGCATCCTGGCTGGAGGCTATGTCTATTCACTCTCAAGACACTTCAGTAAAGTTACTGTGGGTGTATGTGACAGCACTGCGTGATCTCGCGGGATCACGCTGTGCTGTGAATACAGATGGACATGAATGGAGAGAAGTGTATGACACTGATTGGCCAGCATCATACACTTCTCTTTACAACGCCCACTTGGTCAAAAGTTAAACGCCCAATTGGGCATTAAGAAACTAGCATAAATCTAAAATTGTTCATAACTTGCTCAAAAATGATTGTTTTTCCAAATATAAACCACTTATCTACATTACAGCGCCTATCATATTAGGTAGGGGATAGGGCATTTATAAGCTGGTGACAGAGCATCTTTAAGTCCCTAAGAAAAAAGAAGGATCGACCATCCACTTCCAGTCGGATAAATTTATCAGATTCTTCAGCTGAAGAGGGCTTTCAATAAGGAGAGCTGAGCTCTTCAGATGAGGAGGAGGAGGGGGGGGGGGGTGGATTTGTTTCTACCAGAAGATATAGATTATCTCCTTAGAACGGTAAGAGCAATGATGAATATTGAGGACACCAAAGTACCCTGTTCTGTACATGACATTATGGTCGAAGGCTTAGGGCCCAAAATGCAATGAACCTTTCCCATCCATAAGAACATAACGAGTCTCATCAAGGCAGATTATTACCTCAAAAGAACCTGGAAAGCTTCTACAGGGGCCTTTAAGCCAGGCATTGCAGCCACTTGTGTAGCTAGGTCTATAAGAATATGGCCAGCATAATTAGAGCTTCACATTAGAGACAAGACTAGGGATCAGATCCCCTCCTCCCTTCCAGAGTTATCTACAGCAGCAGATTTTCTGACCAATGCCTCTGTAGATTCTGTGCGCCTTTCTGCCTGATCAGCTGCCCTCTCAAACTATGCTAGAAGTGATATCTGGCTAAAATCCTGGAAGGGGGACACTGGATCAAAAGGGAAACAATGTGAAATTCCCAACTCTGGAGATTTTCTATTTGGGCCCCCGCTAGATGACCTATTAGAGAAAGCATCTGATAGAAAAAAGGAGTTTCCTACACAAGGGAAATCATCGGATTCCTTTTGTCCCAAAAGCTTTAATAAAAAACCTAACCCTATGGGGCAGAACTTCAGGGCCTCAAGGTTCCCTAAGAACAACAAGGGCTTCATTTTCAGGTCTCAAAACGACCCCAAGAGCAGAGACCACCAACAATGATGGAAGAAGATCCGGGGGGGGGGGTCGTCTATCTCGATTTTTCAAAAATTGGGAAAATATCTAGACAAATCAATGTACCCTAGAAACGATAAAAAACAGGGTATGTTCTAGAGTTCAGATCCTTTCCCCCAGACAGATTCTTTCCCACAAAGACCCCAGAAAAACAAAGCCTTAAAGTCCAAAATTCTGCAGAGACAGGCAAAGGCTTTTATTCTCCTAATTCTCATAATAAATCTAAAAAAAACAAAATTCTTATTGGACCTACAACATTTTTTGCATGGAGAGCATTTAGTCAACCATAAATCTCCTCTCCAAGGACTGTGTGATGGCATCACTAGACCTAGAGGATGCATATTATCATGTTCCAATATGCAGTCCTCACCAGAAATATCTAATGGTAGCAGTTAGGGATGCACGATGCATCGAAACTTCGATACTGTTTCGATACTCTGCATCCCCAAACGGTTCGATACCGTTATTTCATGTATTTCGATACTTAGCTGTGCGGCCGCACAGCTCAGGATTGTAACACATGAATATATGAGAGCGGGGCTGTGGCTGTGTGATACAGCCATTGTTGCGCTCCTGAGTCCTGACAACAAGTGCGCGCCGTCAGGGTGATGCGATGCGGCCGGCCCTGCACTAATGAGCGGCGTCACTGAAAACCGAACATGGCAGGCGCACTGCAAAACACCCCCATGTTCTGTCTTCAGTGCCTGAACCGCCGCTCATTAGTGCAGCGCTGGCCGCATCACCTCATGCTGACCGCGCACGCACTTCCTGTCATGGGCGGGGCAATGACTATTACACAGCCGCAGCCCCGCTGGCGGAGATCAGAGAAACCTCTCAACTCCGCCGTTATTCCCGTGAATGCTACGATCACCGCTGACTGCAGCATTCAGGGGACAATGAGAAGCGGGGATGCCCCTTGGATCGCGTCACAGGGAATTCATGTGACGCGATTGAGGGACATACCATATATGGGCACACAGCCCAGGATCCATTGAAGGACCCCAGGGCTGTCCTACCATATTTCCTGTTGTTAGGGCATACTTACGTATGCCCTAACAACTGTCTGTGTACTATCCGTACACAGTCTCATGTACTGGGATATAGATATATGCCAGTACATTAAAGTTTAAAAAATAAAGGAAAAACAAAGTAATGTTAAATTTTAAAAAAATGCACATACACCTTTTTTACAATAAACATTAAAATAAGTGTCAATAATAAAACATGCACATATTCAGTATTGGCACGGCCGTAATAACCTGCACAACAATTTTTTTGCATCATTTATAGTGTACGCTGTAAAAAAATTCAATAAAAACTGCTTTCTATCACTTATTAATGTGAGGCACAAGGTGTGATGAATTTAAACTCCATGTGCCTCACATTAATAGTAATTAACCCCATCATGTACCTCACACATTAACCCATTATGACTGAGAAACATGATGGGGTTAATTACTATTAATGTGAGGCACGTGGAGGTTAAATTCATCATCACACCACACGCCTCACATCAGAAAATGGAAGAAAGTATCGAATTACTAAACGAAGTATCGGTATCGAAGTCCAAATTCTGGTATCGTGACATCCCTAGTAGCAGTGACCCTCAACCGATCTTTGTTTCATCTCCAGTACAGAGTCCTACCCTTTTGCATTTCACAAGCCCTAAGGGTTTGTACAAAATTAATAGTGGAATTGACATCATATATCAGGACGACACACATCCTCCTGATTCCCTACCTAGATGATTTGCTAATAGTGGCAGAAAGAACTCAGACCCTGATTCAACAGATAGAAGCAATTCTAACTTAGGATGGAATATAAATCTGAAGAAATCAAATTTGATCTCCTCAAACAGATGTCTTTCTAGGAATTCTTCTAGACTTCTCCAGGCAGATTCCCTTCCTTCCAGAAGGGAAGATCAATCCCCTGATAGACAATCTCAGAGCTATATTTAAACCATATGACATCTTTCAGGAAAGCTGAAAGATGGAGCACAAAAGTCCTCCAACTTCAGGGAGCTGGCAGCGGTTTTTCAAACTATGAAAAACTCTATACCAGCAATTTCCTCTCAGAATGTCAAGATATATTCAGACAACACGACGACAGTGACATATATAAATCATATGGGGGGACGAGATCGTTTCCACTGATGGATTTGTCTTCCCAAATATTTTCTCTGGCAGACCACCATCGTTTGACCCTCTCAGCTGTCCACCTGAAGGGACGGGACAACCAGGTAGCAGACTTCCTAAGCAGGAAAAGGTTACGCCAGTCAGAATGGTCACTGAATACAGAAATATTTCAGAGAATTGTTTACAAATTGGGTGTTCTCTCAATAGACCTGTTTGCGTCCAGGGAAACCCAGAAGGTCAAAAGATTCTTCTTCCTAAATCCCACAGACTACCCAACAGCAATAGATGCATTTTCCCAGTGTGAGTTAGGAAAGGGGTTATGCCTTTCCTCCCCTGTGTCTTCTCCCAAGGGTGATCAGGGAAGACAGGGCTTCAACAATACTAATAGCCCCCTTCTGGCCGAAGAGACCATTGTTCACATGGTTAAGGAGAATGTCCTCAGATCAGCCTTGGATTCTCCCGACCATACCAGATCACCTATACCAGGGCCCAGTAATGCACCTAAAAATACAAAAACTTTACCCAACAGCCTGGAAACTGAAAGGGTAATCCTTAGACAGAGCGGGTTCTCGGAGTTGGTCATTTCTACTCTATCAAGCAGGAAACTGGTTATCTTGGAGATATAGCTGAGAGCCTGGAAAGCCTTTATACATTTTGCGGGAATAGACTTCTTCTAGCCAAACCAGATATCCCCTTGATACTAGATTTTCTCCAGGCAGGATTAAATAAAAACCTCAAGCTGAACACCTTAAGGCTCTGTTTACACTGAGTTTTTTGCATGCCGTTTGCCGTGTTTTTCACGGTGGCCATTGAGCGCCGCAGGCAAATAATGCTGTGAAAAGCTCTTTCTCTGCCTCCCATTGATGTCAATGGGAGGTCAGAGATATAAACGCCCGAAGATGGGGCATGCCGCTTCATTTTCCCGAGAGCGGTTTTTACCCTCTGGGTCAGGAGGAGGCTGGCAGGAATCTCTAGGCTTAAACCCCAGATTAGGTCCTCTGTTCCTACATGGGACTTAAATATTGTTCTCCACGCTATGACAAACTTACCGTTTGAACCACTAGACTCTATAACCCTAAAGATGCTGACACTCAAAATGGCATTTTTGTTAGCCATTACGTTAGCACGTAGAGTAAGTGAGATACAGGCCCTCTCTACCTTTCTTCCATATACCCTACTATTAGCGGATTTCCTACCTAAGGTAGTCTCTCCATTTCATCTAGACCAAGAGATTACTCTCCCCCCTTTTTGTGATTCCCCTAGTAATCCGAGGAAACAGCAGTTTAACTACCTGGATGTACAGAGGTGCCTGGTCCAATACCTAAAGATCACTAAGGATTTAAAAACCTAAAATTTGTTTATTCAGTTGCAGTGTCCTAAAAAAGGTTCGGCATCCAGTAGATCTACCATAGCTAGATGGATCAAGCAAGATATATATATATATATATATATATATATATATATATATATATATATATATATACACTACCGTTCAAAAGTTTAGGGTCACTTAGAAATTTCCTTATTTTTGAAAGAAAAGCACAGTTTTTTTCAATGAAGATCACATTAAATTAATCAGAAATACACTCTATACATTGTTAGTGTGCTAAATGACTATTCTAGCTGCAAACGTCTTTTTAATGCAATATCTACATAGGTGTATAGAGGCCCATTTCCAGCAACCATCACTCCAGTGTTCTAATGGTACATTGTGTTTGCTAACTGTGTTAGAAGGCTAATGGATGATTAGAAAACCCTTGTGCAATTATGTTAGCACCACTGTAAACAGTTTTGCTGTTTAGAGGAGCTATGAAACTGATCTTCCTTTGAGCTAGTTGAGAATCTGGAGCATTACATTTGTGGGTTCGATGAAAGCTCTCTTTTTCTAGCCATTTTGAGAGTTTAATGTGAAACTCGACCATCTATTCTTGTTCTTAGAAATGAAGGCTATTCCATGCGAGAAATTGCCAAGAAACTGAAGATTTCCTACAACGCTGTGTACTACTCCCTTCAGAGGACAGCACACACAGGCCCTAACCAGAGTAGAAAGAGAAGTGGGAGGCCCCGCTGCACAACTGAGCAACAAGACAAGTACATTAGAATCTCTAGTTTGAGAAATAGACGCCTCACAGGTCCTCAACTGGCAGCTTCATTAAATAGTACCTGCAAAATGCCAGTGTCAACGTCTACAGTGAAGAGCCGACTCCGGGATGCTGGCCTTCTGGGCAGAGTGGCAAAGAAAAGGCCATATCTGAGACTGGCTAATAAAAGGAAAAGATTAATATGGGCAAAAGCACACAGACATTGGACAGAGAAAGATTGGAAAAAAGTGTTATGGACAGACGAATCGAAGTTTGAGGTGTTTGGATCACACAGAAGAACATTTGTGAGACGCAGAACAACTGAAAAGATGCTGGAAGAGTGCCTGACGCCATCTGTCAAGCATGGTGGAGGTAATGTGATGGTCTGGGGTTGCTTTGGTGCTGGTAAAGTGGGAGATTTGTAAAAGGTAAAAGGGATTTTGAATAAGGAAGGCTATCACTCCATTTTGGAACTCCATGCCATACCCTGTGGACAGCGCTTGATTGGAGCCAATTTTATCCTACAACAGGGCAATGACCCAAAGCACACCTCCAAATTATGCAAGAACTATTTAGGGAAGAAGTAGGCAGCTCGTATTCTATCTGTAATGGAGTGGCCAGCGCAGTCACCAGATCTCAACCCCATAGAGCTGTTGTGGGAGCAGCTTGACCGTATGGTACGCAAGAAGTGCCCATCAAGCCAATCCAACTTGTGTGAGGGCCTTCTGGAAGCATGGGGTGAAATTTGTCCCGATTTACCTCAGCAAATTAACAGCTAGAATGCCAAAGGTCTGCAATGCTGTAATTGCTGCAAATGGAGCATTCTTTGACGAAAGCAAAGTTTGAAGGAGATTATTATTTCAAATAAAAATCATTATTTCTAACCTTGTCAATGTCTTGACTATATTTTCTAGTCATTTTGCAACTCATTTGATAAATATAACTGAGTTTTCATGGAAAACACAAAATTGTCTGGGTGACCAAACTTTTGAACTCTTGTGTGTGTGTGTGTGTGTGTATATGTATATATATATATATATATATATATATATATATAATCTCATCCTGAGTTCTCCCTAAAAACTGGGTGTGTAGAGAGGTCTGCCGTTTTTTTTTTAAATATCAGGCTTCCTGTCCAGCGAATGGGATGTCTCTCCAACTGTCATAGGTTCATGAAAAACCGATTTTGCCGGTAAGTAATCAATCTTTTCGTAGTGGAATCCCAGCTTTTCTGCTGCAAAAATTGCAACATTTGCGTTTTGTCGGACGTGTTACCTTCCTGTTGAATTCAATAGGGAAAATCAGCGATTCAGCAGCATAAATAGACATGCTGCGGATTAAAAAACTGCACCGCGGGTCAATTTATGAACTGTTTTTTCGGCTGATTGTTTTTTAATGCAGCGTATGGATGAGATTTGTTCAAATCTCATTCACTCCGCTGCTACTGTATTACCCTGTGGATTTTCAGCGATGAAATACGTGTGTGAACCTACACTTCTATTTAGTTTATAATATATAGTGTGGATATAAAAAGTCTATGCACCCCTGTTAAAGGTTTTTGTCATGTCAAAAAAATCCGTACAAGATAAATCCTTTCAGAACTTTTTCCACCTTTAATGTGACCCATAATCTGTACAATTCCATTGAAAAACAAACTGAAATCATTTAGAGGGGAAAAATAAAAATAACAAAACTGCAATAATGTGGTTGCATAAGTGTGAGCACCCTCTTATAATTGGGGATGTGGTTGTGTTCAGAATTAGCCAATCACATGTAAAGAGGCGCTGTCACCACATTATAAGTGCCCTATCTCCTACATAATCTGATCGGCGCTGTAATGTAGATAACGGCAGTGGTTTTTATTTAGCAAAACGATCATTTTTGAGCAAGTTATGAGCAATTTTAGATTTATGCTAATGAGTTTCTTAATAGACAACTGGGCGTGTTTTTACTTTTGACCTCAGCCTCATACACTTCTTTACAACACCCACTTGGTCAAAAGTAAAAACACGCCCAGTTGGTCTTTAAGAAACTAAATCTAAAATTGCTCATAACTTCCTCAAAAATTATCGTTTTTCAAAATAAAAATCACTGCTGTTATCTACATTACAGCGCCGATCAGATTATGTATGAGATAGGGCACTTATAATGTGGTGACAGAGCCTCTTTAAACTCATCAGTACACAGCTGCCAATATTTAAAGTGATTCTTAGTAACCCCATATAAAGTTCAGCTGTTCTGTTCTATTAGGATTTTCCTGACTTTTTCTTTGTTGCATGTGACCGCAAAAGCCATGGTCCGTAAAGAGCTTCCAAATATCAAAGGGATCAGATTGTTGAAAGGCATCAGTCAGGAGAAGGGTACCAAAGAACTTCCAAGGCATTAGATATATCATGAAACACAGTGAAGACCTTCATCAAGAAGTGGATTACATTTGGCATAACAGGGACATTAACAAGAACGGTACGTCCCTCAAACTTGATGAAAAGACTAGACGAAAATTTGTCCGGGAGGCTACCAAGAGGCTTACAGCACCATTAAAGGAGCTGCAGGACTTTCTGGCAGGTACTGGTTGTGTAGTGCATGTGACGACAATCTCACGTGTTCTTCATATGTCTGGGCTGTGGGGTAGGGTGGCAAGATGGAAGCCTTTTCTAACAAAGAAAAACGTCCAAGCCCGGCCATATTTTGCATCGACCTACATCGTCTTCCAAAAGCATGTGGGAAAACATGTTATGGTCAATGAGACCAAGGTTGAACTTTTTGGCCATAATTCCAAAAGGTGTATTTGGCGCAAGGCCAACACTGCACATCATCAAAAGAACACCATACCCATAGTGAAGCATGGTGGAGTCAGCATTATGCTTTGGAGCTGTTTTTCTGCAGCTGGACCTGGGGCTTTAGTCAAGGTGGAGGGAATTTATGAACCGTTCCAATATCAGGCAATATTGGCACAAAACCTGCAGGCCTCTGCTAAAAGCTGAAGATGAAGAGGAATTTCACCTTTCAGCACGACAACAACTCAAAGCATACCTCCAAATCAACAAAAAAAATGGCTTCAGCAGAAGAAGATCAACGTTTTGAAATTGCCCAGCCAGAATTTAGACCTGAATCCCATTGAAAAATCTGTGGGGTGATCTGAAGAGGGCTGTACACAGAAGATGCCCTTGCAATCTGACAGATTTGGAGCGCTTTTGCAAGGAAGAGTGGGCAACAATTCCCAAGTCGAGGTGTGCCATGCTGAAAGACTTCTACCCAAAAAGACTGAATGCTGTCATAAAATCAAAGGGTAATTCAACAAAGTATTAGTTTTAAGGGTGTGCATATTTATACAACCACATTATTTTTGTTCTTTATTTTTATTTTGTCACCCTTAAAGATTTCCGTTTGTTTTTCAATACGATTGTACAGATTATGGGTGACATTAAAGGTGGAAAAAGTTCTGAAATTGTTCATCTTGTACTGATTTTTTGACGCTATATATACCGTATACGGGATACAAAGCAGCTGTAAAAATTATTTTCAATAAAAAGTAGTTAGAACGTTGCACAAAACAGGCATATTTATGTAAAAAAAACTATTTCAAAGGTGTACATACGTAGCCTTTTAATCCCTTCCCGCTTTAGCCACTTTTGACCTTCCTGACAGAGCCTTATTTTTCAAATCTGTCGTGTCACTTTATGTGGTAATAACTTTGGAATGCTTTTAGCTATCCAAGCGATTCTGGGATTGTTTTCTCGTGACACATTGGACTTTGAATGTATGTACCAAATTTTACCACTAACATAGTGTTTAATTGTGAAAAACACCCAAATTTTGCGGAAAATGTAAACAATTAGCATTTTTCTAGCTAATTAACATCCCCCACATGTCTTCTTTAGATTGGCATCGTTTTTTGAACGTCCTTATATTTTTCTAGGACGTTACGAGGCTTAGAACTTTAGCAGCAATTTCTCAAATTTTCAAGAGAATTTCAAAATTCTATTTTTCTCAGGGACCAGTTCAGTTCTGAAGTGGCTTTGAGGGGCCTATACAATACAAACCCCCATAAGTCACCAATTTAAAAACTGCACCCCTCAAAGTATTCACAACCGCATTTAGAAAATTTCTTAACCCTTTAGTTGTTTCACAAGAATGAAAGAAAATTAGAGGTGAAAATGTAACTTTTTTAATCAATTTCTTTCTGTAACACAGAAGGTTTTACCAGAGAGACACAACTCAATATTTATTGCCCAGATTCTGCAGTTTTTAGAAATATCCAACTCGAGCCTCAGAATCAAAGTAGCACTTAGAGGATTTTGGGGGCTTCTTTTTATTATAATATATTTTAGGCACCATGTCTGTTTTGGCATCACAAGACCTCTTTAAACCTAAGGAAACACCCCAAAAAAACACCACATTTTTAAAACTATTCCCCACAAGGAATTAATCTAGTGGTGTGCTGAGCATTTTGACCCCACAGAGGTTTCATAGATTTTATTAGAATTTGGACGTGTAAATGAAAAATGTTAACTTTTTTTCAAACAATGTCCACAAAGAAGAAAAAGCCCCCCCAACATTTGTAAAACAACTTCTCTGGAGTACAGAAATACCCCATATGTGGTCATAAACTGCTGCCTAGGCGCAGGGCTCCGGAGCGAAGGAGCGCCTTTTGACTGTTGGATTGCAGACTTTGCTCGATTGGTTTCTGGTCGCTATGTCGCATTTGCAAAGCACCTGTGGAGCCAAAACAGTGGAAACCCCCCAGAAGAGACCCCATTTTGGAAACTACACCTCTCAAGGTATTCACCTAGGGGTGTAGTGAGCATGTTCACCCCGCAGGTGTTTTGCAGAAATTAGTGTGCACTCGATGTTGCAGAATGAAAATGGGAATTTTTCCATAGATATGCCAATATGTGGTGCCCGGCTTGTGCCACCATAACACTGCTCTCTAATAATTATGCTGTGATTTCCGGTTTTAGAAACACCCTACATGTGGCCCTAATCTTTTGCCTGGACATTCGACAGGGCTCAGGAGTGAAAGAGTACCATGTGAAATTGAGGCCTAATTTGGCGATTTACAAATGGTTCGCAATCGCAGGGTTCTGATGTGAAATAATAAAATAAACCCCTGAGAAGTGACCCCATTTTGGAAACTACACCCCTCAAGGCATGTATTAAGGGGTGTAGAGCATTTTCACCCCACAGGTATTTTCCTTAAATGAATGCGCTGTTGATGGTGCAAAGTAAAAATTATAATTTTTCCCTAGATATGCCATATCAGTGGCAAATATGTCATGCCCAGCTTCTGCCACTGGAGACACACACACCCCAACAATTGTTAAATGGGCTCTCCCGGGTATGGTAAAGCCACATATGTGTAAGTAAACAGCTGTTTGGGCACACTGTAGGACTCGGTAGGGAGGCAGCGCCATTCGGCTTTTGGAGCATGGATTTTGCTTGGTAGTAGTTTGGTTTGGAATTTTACTGGTATTTCAGTTTATACTGTGGGGATACATGCAAGTTGGGCGGAGTATGGTGGGACATAGTGAGGTGGTATAATAATGGGGTAAAAAAAAAAGCAATAAAATAATCCATAGATGTGTGTTAGGCCCCATGCACACGAACGTGCTTTTGCGGCTGCAATTCCCCCGAAAATCCACGGGAGAATTGCGGCCCCATTAATTTCTATGGCTCCATGCACATGACCGTGGTTTCCACAGTCCGTGCAGGGCCCAGGAGCCTGGACCGCAGAAAGAATGGACATGTCTTATTACGGCCGTGTTCTGCGGTCCAAGCTCATAGAAAATAATAGACGTGGCCATGTGTACGGCCCGCGAATTGCGGGCGGCTCGCAGGTGACACTCTGCGGTCGGCCGACCCGATAATCACGGCCGTGTGCATGAGGCCTTATGCTGTGTAGCAACCCTTTATGCATCGGTCAGTGTCACACTGATAAATGGTGTCCTTTCCACACTCTGCACCTTTTGAAGTTTAGGGAATTTTACTGGGAAAGTGTTGTCCTGGTATAATACGGGCACCCTGACTTCCATAAGATATGTTTGGGCCCTACCTTTCCTGGTTCCCTAATTTTAGAGCCTTGATAAATCGCCTCTTGAAACAGAAGAAATATTTCTCTCGAGCCTTCACAACTGCATATTTTTCTTTCCTGACTTATGGGAACCTTAATCACTTCCCGCCGCAGCCATTTTTCAGATTTTCATTTTAGGTTTTTACTTCCCACATTCCAAAAGCCTTAACTTCTTTATTTTTCCGTCGATATAGTCCTATGAGGGCTTGATTTTTGTGGGACGAGTTGTAGTTTTTCGTAGCACCATTTATTGTGCCATATAATGTACTAGGAAAAGCGAAAAAATAATTTGTGGGGTAGAAAATGTTAAAAAAAAATAGCGATTTCCCCCATTGTTTTTTGCTCTTCGTTTTTATGGAATTCACATATTTAGTCGCCAAATTCTGAGAGCCATAACTTTTTTTTATTTTTCCATCGAAGTGGTACGAGGGCTTATTTTTGGCAGGATAAGCTGTAGTTGTTAATGATACCATTTTGGGGTACATGCAACGTTTTGATCTCTTTTTTATAAAAAATTTTTGTGGGATATGAGGTGACCATATCGTCATTCTTACAGGCAACTATTAAGCTCTGCCGGAGGCAGGGCTTAATAGGTGCACAAAGATGGCGGACCTGGGGGCTTTCATTAGGCCCCCAGGCAGCCATAGCAACAATCGCCACCCTGCAATTGCATTGCGGGGGGCGCAATGAGCTGTTAGTCGCCCCCTCTTTCGAACGATTTAAACGCTGCGGTCCCTCTTGATCGCGGCATTTTACGAGTTAAACGAGCGGGATCGCGCTCGAGCACAATCCCGCTCGTTACTCGAGCACAATCCCACTCTATGAGCCCGTTCCATACTTCCCCCTACCTGACTTTGGCGTATGGATATATCAAATGTCGGGAAGGGGCTAACTAATTTTAATTTTTCATAGATGTAGTGTTATGAGGGCTGTGATTTTTTGCGGAACGAGCTGTAGTTTTTATTGGTACCATTTTGGTGTACATGCGACTTTTTGATCACACTTTATCCTATTTTTTGGGAGGCAAGGTGACCAAAAGTCAATTAATAAGTATTTAGACAGTTGCACAAAACACACTGCCAGTATTTATTTAACCCCTTAGTGACCACTAATACGCCTTTTTACGTCGGTCACTAATGGGCTTTAGGCTAGGCTGACGCCTTTTCACGTCAGCCTAGTCTAAGTCCTGCACGGGTCTCCCGTGCAGGCAGGAGCCGGGGCTCTGCTGTCTGATGACAGCTGAGCTCCTGCTCCAACGCCCGCGATCGAAGTTCACTTCGATCGCGGCCGTTTAACCCGTTAAATGCCGCCGTCAATAGCGACCGCGGCATTTAACTTTGTTTACAGAGGGAGTGAGCTCCCTCTGTCACCCATCGGCGGCCCGCGAATGAAATTGCGGGTCTCAGATGGGGTGTCATGGCAGCCGGGGGCTTGATAAAAGCCCCCAGGTCTGCCCTGGACATATGCCTGTTAGGACGCGCCGGAGGCACGTCCTAACAGATTGGCTGTCAGATTTACACTGACAGGCAATAATGCTCTGGTGTACGAAGTATACCAAAGCATTATAGCAGCGATCGGAAGATCGCACAGTAAAGTCCCCTAGTGGGACTAATAAAATAAGTCATCAAAATGAAATAAAGATTATTAATAAAAAGTACAGTAAAAAAATTAATAAAACCATTTTTTTCCATAAGTACACATATGTGGTATCGCCGCGACCGTAATGACTCCATTAATAAAGTTAATATGTAATTTAAACCGCAAAGTGAACACCGTAAAAAAAAAACGCAAAAAACCATGGCGAAATTGCAATTTTTTTCCATTGCCCCCCAAAAAAGTCATAATAAAAATGAATCAATAAGTCCCATGTACCCCAAAACAGTACCATTCAAAACTACGTCTTGTCCCGCAGAAAACAAGCCCAAAAAATCACTACATTGATGGAAAAATAAAAAAATTACGGCTCTTGGAATGCGACGATGCAAAAGCAAATAATTTTAGTTCAAAAGTGTTTTTATTGTGCAAAAGTCGTAAAACATAAAAAAACCTCTACATATGTGGTATCGCCGTAATCGTACCGACCCATAGAATAAAGGTAACATGTTATTTACGTCGCATAGTGAACGGCGTCAATTTAAAAACGCATAGAACAATGGCGGAATTTCATTTTTTTTTTTATAATCCCCCCCCAAAAAGGTTAATAAAAGTTAATATAAAAATTATATGTACCCAAAAATGGTGCTATTAAAAAGCACAACTAATCCCGCAAAAAAAAAGTCCTTATACAGCTATGTAGACGAAAAAATAAAAACGTTATAGCTCTTTGAATGCGACTATAGAAAAACGAATAAAATAGCTTGGTCATTAGGGCCTAAAATGGGCTGGTCACTAAGGGGTTAAAAACCCCCAAAACTATTTCAAAGGTGTACATAGCTGTGCAGTGAATAACCAGTATAGTGTAGTGTTCTTCTGTATCTGTTGTAGATGACGTCTGCTTTGTATACATTTATGTCTGCTCGGAAATAGTCTGTCTGAGGTGCACTTGTCACGCTGCTTTTGCTGACACCTGCTCTTGGGTAGGTTTTGGTTCAGTGGTTTCTGCAGCATTTGTGTCTTTGTGTGGGTACGCTGCACACTTCTACACACATTACTACTCGGAGAACTGTGTACAGTATTAATTACAGTTTCTATTTGTATCAGAAATAATTGTAGAATAATTTGTATACAGTACTATAGACCGCTCAGATAGGAGGATTCAGGTTAGTTGATGCTTCTGTGCCAGAACAGGCTGTTTTAATCTATTTTGGGATAATAATGACAATTAATGTGAATGGGAACAGGCTGTAATAATGTCAACCACCGCTACAAATGTGCAAGCGATTCACAGTGTGAGCAGTAATGGAAATGAAGGGGGAAGCAGCGCTTGTAAGAGTGTTGCGGCCCCTTCAAATCCGCTGATCGGCAGGGGTGCTGGGCAGTCGGACCCCGACAGATATGATATTAATGGCTTATCCAATATTTGATGAATAATGGTACTTTTGGGCTTTCCCCCTTTTTGCATATCTCTTACTCCAGAATCCCTTATTACGGATGTCCAATGATGATCTGACTACTAATAGCCTACAACTCTTGGTGCTCATGTTATGCGCCTGTTGTACACTAGGTGCAATCTATATACAGTACAGATAAGGACTGAATGGATTGTTTCAACTCACTGGGTTAAAAGCAACCTGTTTAGATATCGAAATAAAACATGTCCATTGTCCTCTAGAGATTTGTAGTATTTGGTGGCAATACACTGGTTAAGTGTGGTGCCAATGTTTGCTTCATTTTTGGTCCATAGTGCATGATGCAGTCAGGTCAGACAGACCTCAGCACATAAATTTATCTCAACTGATTGAAAGATAATGAAAATGGATAAGCATTCACTTTTTAAAGTCCGAAAAGTACAGGGCGAGTCGGGAACCAAAAGCGAGAGGGGAAACAGTTGACTTCAAAATGAAAAATGTTTATTCGCCAAGCAATATTTCGGCCCTTACCAGCGTCTATCAATAGATAGCCAAAAGTCTTTATGGCTGGCAGACCTTGACGCAGGGTTGGCATCAATGGGGAAACATGGATCAGACAGGGTTGAGTTTGTTTTCCCGGGAGATAAGTGATGTCACATGTATGGCAGCAGCTTACCTCCTCTGTTCTATGGAATTAACTTGTGTGTTCTTTCAGCTTGCTTGATCTCAATGTTAATTCATTATGTATTTCCCCTAGTGAGCTAATGCATAATGTTATTCTTTGAGGGAAATAGACCGCAAACCAACTTTGCGCTTACCTCGGTGTAAATCTTTCATGCACATGGAGGAGCGGTGTACAAGAAGGCAGTACAGAGGCACACTGAACCCCAGTAGTCAGTACTAAGGAGTCGTAGGCACTCTGTGCTGCCATATGGTACTGTATTACAGAGTAAGACCCTGTTCACACTGAGGTTTTTTTGCTGGCGGAAAAATCTGCCTCATTCCTTTAGGAATTTTGAGGCAGGTTTTTGACCTGACGGCACTTTTTGCCGCGGTGCTTTCTCTGGCTCCCATTTTTCCAGCGAGCGTTTTTCCCCGCGTCAAACGCACTTAACTCCTTGTGAACACTGCCTTACTCTTAAATAAAGCTCAATAATTTCAGATCTGATAGTATAGAATATATGGAATCGGACAGAAAAATACTGTCTACATGTGAAATTGAAGGCCTATGGAGGTAAAGCAGGGCCCACATAGAAATCGGTTTGCCATATTTTGGCGTCTGGTGTTCTACGGAGCTGTATATGCCCGTGTTCATGAGACGCTATCCTCTACATGCTGGTGTCCTGTTAAGAAAAGAACACTTACTTTATTAAGGTTAGTTTTAATACTACTAAAAAATATATTCACGAAGTCCATTACTGTTGCATTTAATTCATGTGATAGAAGTCATATCAATAAGATTAAAAAAAGAACTAACTAAGCCATGGCCTTATTGTGACATGTCCCCGCTCTGCAGCTCCATGTCTGTGTTTTTGCAATGAAAAATTTTGGCACAATAGATAACTTTTCTTTACTATCAACAGATTTGTTTGTTTCTACTCCACTGCTTTAGCCCAAACACTTGGACAGCATTTACGTAATAGCGGTATATATTACTACAGCTATTGATAAAGCTACTGCTGATGCTGGTCTTTGTCCCTGGCTGGGTTCACATCATTCATTTTTGTTGCATTTTTTTTTTTTTTTTTTTTTTTTTTTTTACATACTACTTTTTTTTTGAGTTGATAAACTCTGTCTCTCAATGGGAGGCCATCGACCACTTTCATTGGATAGTGACTGTTGATTTGCGGCCACTTATGGTTGGCACCGATTCGTTCTCCAGAATGCCAGATATCCCAGAGACCAGACACTCGCCGATTTAGACTGTTTCGGCAACTCCTCAGTCGATTATTTTTTGCTACTTTATATGATTGAAACCTTGCAATATGTCTCTCTGTATACAGGTTATTAACACCGTTTTCTGTATTTTATTATAGGCCTGTGGGGATGCCCAAAATGGAAAAAGTTTACTTGCACAATCCTAGTTCAGATGAAACTATTACTTTAATATCAATATCCGCAACAACATCGCATTTTCATGCATCTTTTTTTCAAAATAGGGTAAGTAACTATTGGTTACACATAGGACTTGCTGGTTATCCTACGTCCTTCTTTCTTTGGCCATTTGGTGAAAATCTCAGATGAAGTCATTCAACGTAAATCTTCACTACTATGAACTACGAGGGGAAGTCACCAAGGGAGGTTTCCTGCCATTTAATAGTTCAGATCACGTTACATTGACTTGACTACTCAACAGATGTAAACCTGCATCCAGTCTTTTTTTTTTTTTTTTTATATATAATGCACTCTCCTTGTGTGTTGAGGTTTTTGTCTGTTCTGTAGACCAAAGAATCAAATCCCTACTGGTAAAAACATTTATCCCGCTCATGTAGGCTTTTTGTGATTTTATTTATTTATTTTTTTTTCTCAAAGAAAATTCAATGGTGTCCAAGTCAGGGCTGTAGAAATGTTCCATAAGCAATCATGAAATTATCATGCAAAAACAGAACACCCTTGGACAGCAAAGGCCACACTTAGAGCTTATTTAGACGAACGTGATATACGTCCGTGCAACGTGCGTGATTTTCACACCGCCTCGCACGGACCTATGTTAGTCTATGGGGCCGTGCAGACTGTCCGTGAGTTTCACGCAGCGTGTGTCCGCTGCGTAAAACTCACAACATGTCCGTTATGTGTGCGTTGTTCGCGCATCACGCACGCATTGATGTCAATGGGTGCGTGAAAATCACGCGCAGCACACGGAAGCACTTCCGTGTGACGCACGTGATTTGCGCGACATCAGTAAAATGTATGCATGAAAACAGAAAAGCACCGCGTATTTTTCTGTTTACAAACATACAAACAGCGAAAATCACACAGCCACGCATGATACGGGGATGACACACAGAGCTATTAAGTACCTTTTGCGCGAGCAAAACGCAGCGTTTTTTGCACGCGCAAAACACACGCTCATGTAAATCCGGCCTTAGGCTGTGTATTTTACAAAGAATCCCCAGCAGAAATCCGAGGTTCACACTGGAAATAATGAGCGTGTCACTTTTTTTTTTTTTTTTCTGAGGCGTGGACGAACATTTGCGCAGATTTTATCTGCTGTATGTGAATAGGCTATAAAATACCCCACTCACGTGCAATGGATGTGGAATGTGATCGGATTTATGAGGATTTAGGCACGGAATTGGTGTTTTAAATCCTTTTTTTTTTTTTTTTTTTTTTTTTATTGTACATGTACGTATGGTCAGGGTAGTGTTGAAAAATTTTCAGTTGCTCCACTTTATTTTTCAGTTTTGTACTCTCGACAGATCTTTTCTTCCCTTTAAGGTCTTTGATAGAATGAGTCACTTGAACAAAGTGCGCCACCTGTATTTTTAAAGGGCTCCCTGAACATAGATCCTGGATCGCCTATTAATAGCAGAGCTCTGCAACCATTTGTGACCTTCAGTACCGAACATCCATCTCATTTTATTGCTCTATTATTTTTGGAACAGTAGTAAAAAGCTAGCTGTCCCAGCAATTGAGTCCTGGCAGGGCCTCGGTGAATGAAGGGCATCGTGCAAAAAATGACTCCATGAAAAGAAACGTTTTCTGCTGACTCTGGCTATGTCCTTGAAACTTTTTTTTCCTCAATTCCATGCTATATAAATACCAATTTGGTTTGAACTTAGATAATGCAGGAGTTTATTTTACATATTTTATTAGGTTTGTGGTGCAGGGGGTACTAGTAGGTATTTATATAATGGGTACTATATATATATATGTATGTGTGTGTGTATGTATGTATGTATATATATAATAAATTTCTTCTGTACTATAACTATTCATTATACTTGTCTGTGTGTCATGTTGCTATAAGTATGACATCTGAATTGTCATTGTGGTGGTGGTTTTTTTGTGGTTTTTCTATATTGTGGTAATATTTATCCTTTTGGTGTTTTTGTTTTGTTTTTTTTCCCCAGAAAATTCTCCCAGGTGGGAACACATCGTTTGATGTGGTGTTTCTCGCAAGAGTAGTGGGAAACGTAGAAAATACTTTATTTATTAACACCTCAAATCATGGGGTATTTACCTATCAGGTAGGATGTCAAATATATTTGAAGATAAAAAAAATAAATCTTAAAGCTGGCCAAGATGTTAGATTTCCGTCGACAGACACCATTCGTTTTAATCTTATAACTATGGGGTTGCCAGACAGTTAACCAACCTCTACTGCCAGGGAACACAAGGATCCGACAGAGGGCAATTTGAGTTAGTGTGGCTAAACGTTTGTCAAACTTCTGACATGTCCTAATGACATGTCAGAAGTTTGGATTTGTGGTGGTCCGAGCACGGAGAACCCCACCAATCGCTAGAACGAAGCAGCTGAAGCGCTCATGAGAGCGCTCAGCCGCTTTGTGTCTGTTCGGCTTTTTCCGGAATTAAATGTATCGTGTACGGGCTCATAGGCTTTCTATTTAGTCCGTACACCGATACATTTATTTCTGGAAATAGCCGAACAGAAACTAAGCAGCTGAGCGCTCACACGAACGCTTCAGCTGCTTCGTTCTAGCGATTGGTGGGGGTCTCCGTGCTCGGACCCCCACAAATCCAAACTTCTGACATGTCACTATGACATGTCAGAATTTTGTCGGACGTTTACCTACACTTTAAAGGGAATGTGTCGACAAAATAAAAAAATGAAGTTATTTTTATTTTTTGCTCTATTTTATTTTTCTCCCTCAAGGTGGAAAGTATTAAAAATGGAATAATAATTTGACATGTTTTCCTATGTTGGCCACCAGAGGGAGCACTTCCCAGAATTACAGCAAGGTGAATCGGGCAGATCAGCCTGACCTACAGCTGCTGTAAATGTGGGAGGGAGACTCGCCCCCCTCCCTATATTTGGCTACAAGCCAGGAAAAGGTGTCTTCAAATTGCTAAGCAGTGTCCAGGTCCCATTTTGGGAGTGTTTTTGGCAGAAGCTACGGGGCACACAAAAACGCTCATTCAGACGAACGCGAATGACATCCGTGTGCTGTGCATGGAAATCACGCGCAGCACACGGATCCATTGATTTCAATTGGACTGTTAACACATGCAGGCGTTTTCACGCAGCAAGAGTCCGTTGTGTGAAACTCACTGCATGTCCTATATTGGTGCGTTTTCACGCACCTACGCGCCCATTGAAGTCGATGGGTGCGTGTAATTTTCGCATAAATTCAATTGAAAATAATAATAAAGAAAATGTTCTTTGCGAGTGCATGAATAACGCGTGCCCCTCGCAAAGCACACTGATGCATAACGCAGCACACACACAGACCAGATTCACACGCGTGAATCTGATACGCTTGTGTGAATGTAGCCTTAGAACGATGAAAGTCAAAAGGGAAGACCCTGTGGTGAATACCTTTTCAGTTGACCGGTTCACACGGTGTGTGTTTGACTCTGTTTTTTACGCTCCGAAAAACGTGACAAACGCTTGATTAAGCTTCCCATTTACATCAATGGGAAAGCGCGCCGTTAGTACTTATATATATATAACCCTATTTTTTACGCAGGTGTTTTTAAAAAACGCGTTGCGGGAAAAAGAAGCATCTTGTCAATCCTTTGGCACGTAAAGCGTGCCAAATATTTCCATAGTCTATGGGACTCGTAATTATGCGACAGAAAACATTTAAAAAGCCCCTTGAAAGAGGCGTCAAACACTTGATTAAGCTTCTCATTTACATCAATGGGAAAGCGCGCCGTTAGTGCATACAACACAATTTTTTACGCAGGTGACTTAAAAAAAAAACAACTAATTGCGGAGTAAAGTAGCGTTTTGTCAATTGTTTGGCACGTAAAGCGCACCAAATGTCTCCATAGTCAATGGTACTCCTAATTACTCAAAATGCGTCAAAATCACACGTAAAAAATCGGCTATTTTAAAATGCGCGCTTCATAAGAAATGCCAGTGTATTTTACACGTTTTTTTTGAACGACGTGTGAACATGCCCTAAGGGAATTCTTTTTCATCGGCCTGTAGTTTATATTGCGGTGCAGGGAGAAGACACAAGTCGCCTTAGGTGAGATTTTTATTTTTTATATTACGAACTTAATTTTTTTATTTTGCAGGTTCCGCTCGACCGTTTGGACTACGTCGTAGATACGTTAGACTACTTCGATCTACGTTTTTTAAAAATAAAATTAAAGGGTTAACCAGGGTTGTGCGGTGGAGTTTTTATTTGAATAAAAAAATATTTTCTTAGGGTGTACTCAAACCATATTCGCCACGCAGCTGAAAACCTAATCGAAAAAATTGTGCTAAATAGGCATGTGTTATTCTGGTTTTCGGCCGCACGGGAAAGACGCGGCAAAACTGCACTGTGGGAATACACCCTTAGGCCCTGTTCACACAGTTTTTTGCAGGCAGAAAAAAAAAATGTGCCTCAGAATTCCTTCAGGAATTTTGAAGCCGATTTCAAACTTCCTGCACTTTTTTTCGTGGCAGTTTTCGTCCGTGGCCATTTAAGCTAATGCAAGAACCATGGGCAAAAACGCCTCTGAAAAGATTTCAATGGGAGGTCAGAGGCGGAAGCTGCAAGAAAGGAAGCGCTGCTTTTTTTTCCTTCCGTGAGCGGTCAAAAGCTACCCGGGGAAAAAACACCTCTGCCTTCCATTGAGATCAATGTGGGGAGATTTCGGGGGCCAGCAAGCTCTATGTGAATAGGGAGTTATATCTCTGTTTTTTTGATAGTTTATTACCACCTTAGTAATCGCAGTTGTCTGTTTAATGACGTCCATTACTAAGGCGGGGCTTAGTGTTGGCCAGTAAAAAGGCTAGCAGTAACCCTTCCATTACCCTGATACCCAACGCCACCAGGGGTATCGGGAAGAGCCAGGTACGATCCAGTACCCGACCATCTGTAGTGATGGACGGGCACTGGGGCGGCCGCAGGCTGGGAAGGGCCCTTCCCACCCTGGTAATGCTAGGCTGCTGCTGTTTTATTGTATCTGGCTGGTTATGAAAATGGGGGGAACCCCATGTAGTTTCTATCAATTTATACTTTTTTTTTTTTTTTAAACAAAGAAAAACTACGTGGTGTCCCCCTCCCCATTTTCATAACCAGCCAGATACAATAAAACAGCCGAAGCCTAGCATTGTCAGGGTGGCCCTTCCTAGCCTAATAATACCAGCCTGCAGTTGCCCCAGTGTCCGACCATCACTACAGATAGTAGCGGGGTAATAATGGGAGGTTAGTACCTTTTTACTGGCTAACACTAAGCCCAGTCTTCGTAATGGACGTCGTCAAACAGACAGCCATTACTAAGTTGGTAATAAAGTATTAAAAAAAGAGACCTAAAATAATTTTTTATTAAAATAAAAACTCCCCCACACAACCCTCTTTCACCATTTTTTATTTTTTTTTAAAAGAAAAAAAGATAGATCGTCAAAGTAGTCCAACGAATCTACGGCTTAGTCCAAACCGCACAGTGGAACCTGCAAAACAAAAAAATAAGAGTTAGTAATATTCCGCTGCTTCTTCATTCCTTGCTTCTGTGAATCGCCATGTAGTTACACAGCGGTTCACAGAAGGAGCAAGGAATAACGGAGCAGTGGTGCTCGCCGCTGATCCTTCAAAACTGCCGCCAATCGGCTGTTTTGAAGGAACAGCGGTGAGCACCACTGCTCCATCGAGCAGCGGTAAGTACCCCCCCAAACAGGCAGGCACACGCACACCCCCACAACTTATGAACATGGCAGCCCCCAGTGAATTAAAAAAGTGTTAATAAAAATAAAAAAAACATTTTATGTGAAAAAATAAAGTACATATAAAATTTTATTAAATAAACACAGAAATTAATTTATAAAAAATCATAACCCCTTTGCTTTAAGGATGTTTTAGTAAATTTACTGATGGTTTTTCTTTCTAAATAAGCCTTACTTATTACTAGTGTAAAATATTGATTGATTTGCAGGTTTTTGGTGTTGGGATCCCCAACCCATATCGATTGCGCCCATTCATTGGGGCACGAGTTCCTGTAAATAGCAGTTTTTCACCTTTAATTAATATTCACAATCCCCACAGTGAACCTTTACAGGTAGGTACACATTTTACTTACTATTATTGGTGTGAAATATATGATTGTGCCTGTCTCTAAAGAAGTCTTGTAAAATCGTAGTACACATAAACCCTTTACTCGTATAACTGGATACTTAAAGGCACAATTTAATGTAATGTCTTAAAGGGGTTTTCCAGTAAATAAAAATTGATGGCCTATCCTCAGGATAGGCCATTAATAGCTGATGTGTCGGGGTCTGCCGCCGATCAGCTGTTTTGAAGGGGCCACTAAATGTGTGTCAAACATTCACCGTGAGCATCTAGAAATGAAGGGGGAAGACAAGCTCGTACGAGCGTTGCGGTCCCTTCAAAACAGCTGATCACCGGGGTCCAGGGAGACGGACCCCGACCCATCCGATACTAATGGCCTATCCGGAAGATAGGCCATCAATTTCCATCGGCTGGAAAACTCCTTTAACTGGGGATTATAGTGTTTAGCCTATTTCCTTTTATTAATGGTTTATAGACATTTATTTTAGCATGACGTATCTACAGTGTAATTGACTGTTTGTATTGCTGGTTTTATTATAAGAATGCATGGTTTTGAAACCACATGGACTGATTTTGGATGTTTATTGTCTAAGGCCCTGTTGACACTGAGTTTTTTGCAGGCAGAAAAGTATCTGCCCCAGA
Organism: Rhinoderma darwinii; assembly: GCF_050947455.1. NCBI lineage: Eukaryota > Metazoa > Chordata > Amphibia > Anura > Rhinodermatidae > Rhinoderma > Rhinoderma darwinii. Next base: position 186,308,122 of record NC_134688.1, on the reverse strand, counting down.
ATTCCTTTGGGTATTTTGAGGCAGATTTCTGAACTGTCTGCACTTATTTTTCCGCATTTTTTCGCCCGCAGCTATTGAATCTACTTCAATGGCCGTTGGCAAAAAAAGTCATGAAAAATGCTTAAATGAGCGCTGCAGGTTTTTCCTGCCTCCTATTGATTTCAATGAGAGGTCAGAAGAGAAAACCGCGGCAAGAAAGTTCATTCCCTTTTTTTTCCCCGCGAGTGGTCAAAAGCAGCCCGGGGGAAAAAAATGCCTCTGCCTCCCATTGAAATCAATTGGGGGCAATTTCGGCCATTGTGTGAACTGACCCATAATGGGAATGTTTAATGTACACTCCTCAACATTAAAATTGGAACGCCAAGAAGGAAACGTTTTGGAATTGTGGAGATCACAGGATCGATAGACATGTTAATGATATGCAAATGATAAAAAAAAAAAGCAAAATATTCCAAACATCTTGATTTATTCAGTATCGAGTATGAGCACCACGCGCAGAAATACATTCACTTACAGGCTTTGGCATTCTATTATAATAGTTATTATTTTATTGCATTCATTAATAGTTATTAATGGCTGTCTAAGGAATGTTATGCCACACTGAATGCAAATCATCAAGATTGTCTGTCTGCTGGCAGCCCTTTGCAATTGCCAACCCATGACGTACCAGATGTGCTCAATGGAAGACAAGTTCTAAGATGCTGGAGGCCATGGTAGCATGTTTAGGCCACGCAGGCTGCTCACAGTAGCACGAACAACATGCGGCATGGCGCTCTATTGAAAAACGGCTTCTGGAACACTTTGAAAAAATGTCCGTACCACTGGTTCCCACGACTAAATCAATGTAACGCCGAGCTGTTAGTGTACCTGAAATGAAGACTAGAAGGGTCAGACTACCGTACATTATGCCACCCCAAAGCATAATCCTGGGAGTAGGACCGGTGTGGCATTCCCTTGTGAAGGCCCCTTCATGGTGTTGCCCACATGTTCTCCAGACCAATCTCTGGCTATCATTGCATCCGAGACAAAAGCGGGACTCATCTCTGAGGATAAACCTCCATTGCCTTCTTGCTGTGCACCTTGATAGCCTTTGAGAGCGGTGGAGTGTGGTCAATGGAACACCAGTAGCTGAACGTCTGTCTCGTAGCCCAATGTCGTGCAAACGCCTTCTGATGGTTTGTGTAGTCACCGGTTGCCACCCTATGCTTGGGATGTAAGGTCCAATTTCACTTGCAGTACGCGCCATTCTTCCAATAAGATCCGTCAGTGCAGAGGTTTGCCTCTGTGCACCTCTTGCTGTCATTCCGGTTTGTTGTTCTCCCTACCTCCGGGACACGCAATGTTACACAGTGCTGACATCCCGGCCTAGGCGCGTAGCGATCTGACGGAGTGATAAACCAAGGTCTCTCAGTTCAAGGATTTTGTCCCTCTCCGTTTTATGACAAGTGGCGATAACTGGCACGTCGATGAGCAGGAGGCGTCACACAATCCTCTCACACCACATGATCTGATTTTTGAGGTTTCATGTGGCGAAAAAACGTTGCTTTCATTCTGGCTTTTATGCCCCTTCCACATGCCACAGATTGGAGCGCGGTGCTAGAAAATTTGATAATTTTCAGATCTTAGTGACCGCTGCTGCTTCCTCAATTTGCATAACCTTACGGCTTTCCCTTCTTGGTGTTAAAATGTTGGAGTGTATTTAATTTTAGTTTGATTTAATAAGCTAAAAGTATGTAGTTGAGAAATATTTTTTTAACTTTTGCGGCTATTTATTTTTTATCTGTTAATGTCTCTCCGAGCAGCCATATTGGGGAGACACTTCCTATATTGTCTGTGACGACAGAATGCAAGTCAATAGACATTATTTTTTTATAATCTATAAATATATAATTTTCTGATGATACATTTTCTTTAATTGCTTTTGGTATTACAACCAGCCCCTCTTGCTTACACTATCACGGATATGCTTAAAGTCAATTTAGGCTCTGATCTGTAAGACCTGTATTAATGTTAATGTAAAGCAAAAAGTGATTGGTGAATTTAAAGCTGTTCCAGACACGATTTGCAGTACAGGACCTGAATTTGATAGATTTCCACATATACTAGTCCTGTATATCTATCTGATTATATATGATGACCGCAGTCATCGCTGCAACGTCTACTTTGCTTTTGTTTGCTCTGATATATATATAAATAAATAAAAAATCTGGGTAGAAAGCTCTAAGGCTAGGTTCACACATCGCATAATAATTATGCTGGGGAACCAGCCTATAAATCCACACAAATATCTGCATGTCTTACGTGCAGGTTTTGGTGGGGAAATTAGCAGCGGATTTCAATCTTTGCAATGAATTAAATCTGCGGTGAGTTTATTTTTTTACGATATGAGTGGATTGTGGTTATTATAACTCAATCACTAGCATAATACTGTACTTTTGTGGAATTCCGCTGTGGATTCTGCAAGTGAAATTCCGCAATGAGTATGCGATATGTAAATCCACCCTAAGGCTATGTTCACACAGAGTTTTTTTGCAGGCGGAATTTCTGTCTCAAAATTCAGTTTGGAAGTTTGAGGCAGATTTTCCTCTCCCTGCACGCCGATTTTTTCGCCAGCGGCCATTGAGCGCCGTGGGCATAAAACGCCGCAAAATACGCTTTCTCTGCCTCCCATTGAAGTCAATGGGAGGTCAGAGGTGTAAACGCCCGAAGATAGGGCATGTCCCTTTCTCCCACGAGGCGGTTTTACTGCTCGCGGGAGAAAACCGCCCCCTCCTCCCATTGAAATCAATGGGAGGCATTTTAGGGCCGTTTTTGACTAGTTTTGGGGCGTGGTTTCCGCGTCAAAAAACTCGGCAAAAAACTCTGTGTGAACATAGCCTAAAGCTGCAGATTGCTATAAAACTGCAATACACGGATGTGCGTATTTCTTTTAGGAGCATCGCTTTCAATTATTGCTCATAAATGCATTAATCCTTAAAGAGAAGTTGTCACTATAACATACCTCCTTATGTTTGGGTATCCGTGTAATGCCCTAATAGACTTCTACTAGTGAGTGTGATTGTATCCACTAAACAGTAGGGCTAGTAAGGAAATCCGTTTTATACCCTGAGGCTGGATTCACACGAGCACATCATGTCCGTAATGGACGGACGTATTTTGGCCGCAAGTCCCGGACCGAACACACTGCAGGGAGCCGGGCTCCTATCATAGTTATGTACGATGCTAGGAGTCCCTGCCTCTCCGGAACTACTGTCCCGTACTGAAAACATGATTACAGTACGGGACAGTTGTCCTGCAGCGAGGCAGGGACTTATAGCATCGTACATAACTATGATGCTAGGAGCCCGGCTCCCTGCAGTGTGTTCGGTCCGGGACTAGCGGCCGAAATACGTTCCGTCCATTACGGACGTAATGTGCTCGTGTGAATCCAGCCTAATAGAAATTGCACGCACTAGTGCAATCACATTCACTAAACAGACCCCATGAGTTCCATCTGGGAAGTGTGGGGGGGTGGGGGGGGAGCTCTTGGTTTTTTGTTTTTTTTTAACCCCGCACACCCCCCATTTGCCACTTTGGGAAGGCTGTCTAGTGGATGTGGTTGTATACAGCATTACAATTCTGTTAGGCTATTAGATTGGTGTCATTACTTTTATACGTATGTCTATCACAGGGACAGGATCTATTTAACCTCTTAGATTAGTTGTAAGTTATTATATGAAATAACCTGGTTTATATATAGTAGAAACGCTTGTATGGCATTGATTTTGTGGTGTATTGTTTTATTATAGGTAGTAGAAATGTATTCCAGTGGGGGTGATCTGCACTTAGAACTTCCTACAGGTCAGCAAGGAGGCACCACAAAATTATGGGTAAGCAGCCTCCTTACTAATGTTTTTTGTCTTTTTTTTTTTTTTTAAGGTCGCGGTCAATAAAAAAGAGAACCAATAACTTCTGGCATTTGAGAAGTTTTGGTCCGTGGGGGTCGAAGTGCTGAGACCACCACTGATCGCTAAACCCTGATTGGAATTCACTGTGTATAGGCTATATATTGTCTGTTCGTCATAAACCGCTCTCCGTGTAGAGCCGAAACATACCGTTGGCTGCCGTAGGTACACAGCGCTGAACTAGAATGAAGGGGCAGATTCCGTCCGCTAACTGTGTGGGTCTCGGCACCTGGACCTCCACCGATCAAAAAAAATTTCATGTCACTATAAAATATCAAAGGTTTTTGTGTTTTTTTTGTTTTGTTTTTGCATTTGTGCCCAGCAAAATCAATGTATGGAGCTCCATCCTTAGTGCTGTGTAAAGTCTGGATTTGCTTTCTGCCTCCTGTATTGGCTATTTTACCCGTTGAGGAATGTTACCATGTGTCATGGTCGACAGGGCATCTTGCTGCTGTTGAAAAACGACATGGTTTCTTGTGGTGATGTAGTGATGGAGATCAACAGAATATGCTGAGGTGAAGGTATTTCATTATTTTTTTCCGTTTCAGGAAATCCCACCATATGAAACAAAGGGTGTAATGCGTGCAAGCTTCTCTTCTCGAGAGGCTGACAATCACACTGCCTTCATTCGAATTAAAACCAATGCATCTGACAGCGCAGAGTTCATTATCCTTCCTGTGGAGGTGGAAGTCACAACAGGTTGGTTTTATAGAAACTATACAATGTGCGGACATTTTCCCTTTTTTTGTTTTTAGGAGGCATAGGGATGTAACTTTATGATTTCTTTTCAGCTCCTGGCATTTATTCATCAATAGAAATGCTAGATTTTGGCACATTACGAACACAAGGTGAGAATGGTTTACTGACGTAGCATTTACTCAGTATTTGTAATGTGATCCTTCATTTCTTGTCAGTTGTGACCGATGAAGTTGTAGGGCCTCAAATTCACTCAGTGCATGTCCTTGTTTTCCTTCTCTTTGTCTTCTTCATAACAATCTCCTTTATCGGAGTATTTATTTTTTTTCCTCACTGTACTAGGGTTCAGCTTTACTGGTATATATATATATTATTTTTTTTGTAAAATTTCTTTACATTACGTTTCCACAAGAACATAACACATTTTTCTTAAACGATCTTATTTAATTATATTTTTTTCCAGATGTTCCCAAAGTTCTAAATCTCCATTTACTAAATTCAGGAACAAAAGATGTTCCAATAACTGTAAGTAGCACTGACCTTTTCGTTTGTCTTTGCTTGCACGGTTTGTGTGGCTTTGTTTGGCTGAATTTAAATATTTTAGGAGGCGTTTATGAAATGTTCTATGCCAAGAAAATTCGCAAGTGCATCAAAAGTCGCAGTTTGCGCAAATAGACATTTGGGTCTTTTGATGCATTTACGTCGCTCATGGCACTTTAGCAAAAAGTTGCCCGGGCTTAGCAGTAGGTGGCGGGGCCACCTGCGGTTCAACACACTTACTTAATTTACGGCAGAAACTGGCGTAAATTATAGTGGACATCTAGACCAGCTCGTAGCTGGTGGAGACTTCCATTTCTGGAAGACAGAAGATGTAATAAAAATATAAAATAACCTGCATGCTACTCCTGTGGGCTTCATACTAACACTGGCGTATGTGCCCCATTTTGTCTCGTTTCTGTGTTGATTGTACGTAGATAACTACTGTGTTTAACTGAAATACTACTTTTGGAATAATGTACTAAACAAAGGCTATGTACAACTTTTTGAAGTGGTATTTATTTAATTTCATTCAAAGCGGGTCCTATGTGTCTGACACGCTGGATCCACCTGTAATCGATCACCTCTAAGTTATGAAACTAGATGTGATTGATAGCAGCTCGGTCCTGTGTGTCAGAGACACGCAGGACCCTCTGACACTGAACCCATCAGTCCCGCTGACCTGACGGATACAGGCTTCAACTGTATACAGGATACTACGCATCTGTATATCAAAAAGTAAAAAAAAATGTTGAATGTATTTAGGAAGTTGCACCAATCACATTGATGGACAATTTGATTAAAAAAAAAAAAAACCATTTCAAAGGTGTACATAGCATTTAAAGAGGCTCTGTCACCAGATTTTGCAACCCCTATCTGCTATTGCAGCAGATCGGCGCTGCAATGTAGATTACAGTAACGTTTTTATTTTTAAAAAATGAGCATTTTTGGCCAAGTTATGGCCATTTTTGTATTTATGCAAATGAGGCTTGCAAAAGTACAACTGGGCGTGTTGAAAAGTAAAAGTACAACTGGGCGTGTATTATGTGCGTACATCGGGGCATTTTTACTACTTTTCCTAGCTGGGCTTTCTGATAAGTATCATCCACTTCTCTTCAGAACGCCCAGCTTCTGCCAGTGCAGATCTGTGACGTCACTCACAGGTCCTGCATCGTGTCAGACGAGCGAGGACACATCGGCACCAGAGGCTACAGATGATTCTGCAGCAGCATCGGCGTTTGCAGGTAAGTCGATGTAGCTACTTACCTGCAAATGCTGATGCTGCTGCAGAATCAACTGTAGCCTCTGGTGCCGACACGATGCAGGACCTGTGAGTGACGTCACAGATCTGCACTGTCAGAAGCTGGGCGTTCTGAAGAGAAGTGGATGATACTTCTATACACAACGCCCAGCTAGTAAAAGTAGTAAAAACGCCCCGATGTACGCACATAATACACGCCCACTTGGACTTTTACTTTAAACACGCCCAGTTGTACTTTTGCAAGCCTCATTTGCATAAATACAAAAATGGTCATAACTTGGCCAAAAATGCTCGTTTTTTAAAAATAAAAACGTTACTGTAATCTACATTGCAGCGCCGATCTGCTGCAATAGCAGATAGGGGTTGCAAAATCTGGTGACAGAGCCTCTTTAAGTAGATCCCAAATATTTTTTTAAATTGTAGAAATTATTATTTCTGTCTCATTCTTCAGACATGATGATGATATAGATTCTGTTGCATCCTATCCTTAAGCTAACTGTATTACACATGTGGTTCCAGTTTTTAAAGTCTAATGCACAGTACTACCAGGGAGCAATACCCTGCAGGTTATCAAATTGCTTCTGTATGCAAAATATTTTTTTCCATTAATAATACATTAAAAAGTTTATGTAATCCCCTAATATATTAGTGGCTGCAATCTGGAACTTAACTTGACTGCTCTGTTTGTGAGAATTTTGTCAGACGTGTATTTACTGGTCCTAGTTTAGTACCAGACACTGAACAGTCTAAATACAGTCTCATGGTGCTTGTACTAAAAATCACTGTAGATGTATATTTTATAATCGATTGAAAGAATTCACAAAGGATATCGCGTTTTGTTACCTGGGACGGCATTCACTTGACTCATAAAGGCATTAGACCATTTTCTGATGGTAGTGAACACTTAGCAGCCGACCATAGCCGATATGGAATAAATCACAATCCCGTTCACCTTTTGTGTGCTGAGTTTGCCTATCTTGTACATGTGATGCTTTTCACAATGTAATGTTTGTTCTTGAGGCAGCTACCCAACTCCATGATCTAATTGTGAGATTTTCTGAACTAAGTAGCATGGCGGCTTAATAGATTGGGAACCTTCGCCTCTCTATTAGCAAGAGCAGAGAACCATTACAAGAGGGCATCTTGGTGCGTTGATACATTACACAGAGGGCCAGTTGATATCAGTGGGTCCTGTGTAACAATCATTGCCCTGGGGCTACAACTGCAGCTCCATTTTGAAGTTCCGGTTGTTTTTTTTGTTTTTTTGTTTTCACCATATAGAGCAGAATTGTGGTCAAAGCTTACAATACATATGTGTGCACTTTTACCTTTTCTTGAATTCGATTAAGGACTCCAATTTCTCAATAAATAAATGTAATAAAATCTTCCAAAATTCTAGCCAAACCCTTTATGGTCCACAAAACACATCATAACCACTGGGTGGCCACATATAGATACAGCCATACATAGACATCTCGTGACAGAGTATCGCAAAATCATGTTTATTTCAAAGCTGGTCATCTTGCGCCACAGATATGTTAAGGTATGAAAGGACACATCTGTACCTTCATAAGGCTTTGTCTCCGTGTGTGGGTGTATGTAATTATTATATTTATTCCTTTGTCCATAAATATATCCGTGAACAGTGCAGATATTAATAGTGTGTTGGGTGAATTCACGTGTGCCATGTATTCATTAACTCTTGTCACTGTGTTTGCTTCAAAGACCCTGCTTAATTAACTGCACATAAAAATAGCCACAAAAACCAGCATGTGTATGGAGCCGAATATTTCAAGCACGTACTTCATGCAAGCATATTGATTTCCTGCATTCCTAAAACACTCACATGCATGTTTTAATAAAGGGTCCGCTTGAAGTTTTAAAGTAAAGATTCACTTTTGTGAATCTTCATTAGTTTACATTGGAAATACGGCATATAAGTTATTTGCAGTGTAAATGGTTGAGAAACAGATGCACACTTCTCTATTATTACGCCCTGCGACAGACCTAAACCGTCAATGAATTAAAGAATGGATCTATTTCAATTATTCACATGTCACCTGTGCTGTAGTTCAGCAATAAATATATTGAAAACGTCAGTTATGATCCATTCAAAATCACTCAAAAGTGATGTTTTACGCTAACACTATCCTACAGGCAAGATTTTGACGGTAACCTTTTTGCTAGCATTGTCAGATCGCTTACAAATTACTGGAGTATTTGTTCCAGAATAGACTATCCACAGAATAAGTTTAATCTCTGGGGCCCCTTCAACAATAGGACACCTCGGATTGCGGAAACCCCCCCCCATATTCCTTTACACTGGGTGGAGGAGCTACACTGGAGCTGCAGTCGTGCATATGCCTGCCGCTCCATTCAACCTCTATGGGACTGCCAGAAACAGCCAAGTGCTGTACTTGCCATTTTCCATCATTCCTGCAGGTATTGAATGGAGTGGCACCATGCATGCTTGTCCATCGCTCTATTCAATCTCATTCTCACTGCGGGCAAGCAGTAAATAGGAATCTGGTGTTCGGCAACCTTATTGTCTCGATCAGAGTTCCCAGCGATCAGAAAATGATCACCTTTCCTATGGAGAGATAATTGATTCTGGTACAACCCCTTTATTGACTGCTACGTGCTTGTTATATTAAAATGGGGGTAAACCACTTGTTAAAAGGCCCCATTCTAGCATGAATGAGGCCCTTTTTTCTATGCTGCAACAGCGATACCTTACCCCGTAAAGACCAAGTGAGGATGTAAAAACATAGCAAATAATGGCTTCCTGTATTGACAGCCTTTGACTGTCTAGACTTCTCTCTCTTTCCATTTATTTGGCAGATTTGAGTTTGACATGGAGAGATACCAACATGAATTAGTGACATTTTCTTGCTATCCATTAAATGCTTGTTGCTATTTTACGGCGTGACTTTTGGAATATGTAGTCGCATGTACTTTCGTGTGTGGACGCACCCATAATATTTAATTCCTTCATCATAATGCAGATTTATTTTTAAATAAAAAGACAGAACCTTTGACCTTTTTTAAATTACATATACTAAAAAAATGTTTTCCATGTATTGTCTTGCTGTTTATCTTTTGACTTTTCTATTTTTAGAGTGTGCGCTCAATACCACAGAATGATGCAATAGCTGTGCACTTTAAACCTATAACCTTGAAAGCATCTGAGAGCAAATACACCAAAGTTGCAAGTATAAGTTTTGATGGTAAGATTTCGCTGACATAATAATTTCAAAAAATACGTATCCGTTGTCTTCAACTTTCGTCTTCACTTCTTTAAAATCCCAGCAAGCTTGGCCTGTGGTCAATGCGTACGGACTGTAGCAGCACACATCTATGTGAACATGTCATTCTGAATACTAAGCTGATCTCTAAATGAATTTCTGCATATTTACTCCTCCTTTTGAGCAGCCCTTAGATAGGGTTACTACATAAATGTATTAATTGCAGTATTATGGACATGGGGAGACATGAGAAGGATATATTTTTTCATTCTGGAACATGTCATGCATCTCTTCATACATCTATATTAAAGTGTAACTAAATGTTCAACAAACTTCTGACAAAGTGGCAGAAGCGGTTGTGTGAGCGCTTAGTCGCTTAGTTTCTTTTCGGCTTTTTTCGGAAATCAATGTATTAGAGTACGGGCTAAATAGAAAGGCTATGAGCCCTGTACTCCGCTACATCGGCCTTCCGGAAAAAGCCAAACCGAAGTGAGGCGGCTTAGCGCTAAAACAAGTGCTTCTGCCACTTCGTTTCCGTGCTCGGACCCCCACCAATTAAAACTTCTGACATGTCACTATGACATGTCAGAAGTTTTTTGAACGTTTAGTTACCTTTTAACTGATGTTCTTGTATCTTACTTGCTTACAGGGGCTGTCCAGGATTATAAAAATAAGGGTCTGATGTTTTTCCAGAAATAGCGCTGCATCTTTCTGCAGGCTGTGCCTGGTATTGCATCTCCATTCACTTGAATCTATCCTAAGTAACCCCTTTAATCTCTAGGAAGTATTTCTGTCTTCACTATAGTTTTCTTGAGTTTAATCATCTTTATTTCTTTAAACAAACAAGCATCAAAAGCCAAGAAGCCATCACAGTTCTCTGGTAAAATCACTGTCAAGGCAAAAGAGAAGAGTTACTCAAAACTTGAAATTCCATATCAAGCAGAAGTTTTGGATGGGTAAGTGAGCAGACTGTAAGAATTCTTAGTTTCTTTTGTGCAGATAAATTATAACAGGAAAAACAAAGCGAATAAGGAGTCATGTACTATTAGAATATGATTTGCCAAGGGCATAGAAAATATGGAAGATCTGTGTGCTTCTCTGAGGCTTAGATATTTTGTACCTAATGATTGACGCCCTGTATATATGCAAAATATGGCTTATGTAACTGACAGTACTCATCTCTTACTCTACTTCATATTAACACTATTGTGAGATTGACTGTACCTGTGGTACGATCTACTCAGATACCTTACTTTGCTTTCTTGCTTTGCGTCATACATTGCTATTTGACTTCTGCCTTATAACAGTTCACACAGCCTCCTCTGCTGGAAGTTTTTTCTTCCTTTCTTTGTGCTATATACTAGTGGTTTCCTCTTGTCCTCCTACGCTATTGGAGGTATACAGTTGTCCGATTTGTAGTCTACCTTTTAATCTATATGTAATCTGTATTGTCTAATGAAATTTATTTTTCTATGCCCTTGGCAAATCATATTCTAATAGTACGTGACTCCTTATTCTCTGTGTTTTTCCTAATGTATTTTGGAGTTTCTATTCTGATATTGGGGAGATCTAAATCCGCACTCGCTGGTGACCTAGCCCGTATAATAATTTTCCCTGTGAGACATATGTTTATACTACAGATAAATTATAACGTATCATGCATATAAAAATACTAATTTATCATTTTTGTCCAGCGTTTCCATTGTCCATTTTTCTAGCATATGTCAATTATTGAAGTGCTGAATGGGGTTATCCAGGTTCTGAAAATTTTCTGGAAATGAGATAAATTAGCAAACAAAGCATTATTCAACTATACTTTCCCCCAGCGATCCAGCGCTGACGCTTCGGCAGCAAACCTGGTGATAGTTTATATGCACGTAGCATGTAACAGCTGCGGCCAATCAGAAGGCTCAGCGGTCAAGCCCTCTGCAGAGGTCACATACTACGTGCATGTAAACAATCACCGGGAGTCCCGCCAGAGCGCCAACACTGGATCGCCGGGGGAAAGGATAAGTAAGTACTGCTTCTTTTGCTAATTTATCTCATTTGCAGCCATTACCACAACATTTTTAGAACTTGGATAATCCCTTTAAGTACATTACCAGTGCAAACTCTTTTCTTTTTCTTTACATTGTGCTAAGGTACTTGGGATTTGATCATGCAGCAACATTATTTCATATACGGGATAGTCCGTCAGATCCAGTGAAGAGGCCCATCTTCTTGACAAACACCTTTAACTTTGCTGTACTTGTCCATGATGTCTTATTACCTGAAGATGCAAAAACAATGTTTAAAGTAAGTTTGTATATCAAAATTGAGTACTGCTCTGTTTATATGATGCATTAATGGCACTTAACATATAACTTTAAACTTCCTTTCATTTTTCTTCAATGTAGATCCAGAATTTCAGTTCAAATGTATTAATTTCTCCTGGGGAATCGAGATATATATTTTCTTTAACGTTCACACCATCTACATCCTCTGTTCATATAGACAACAATATATTACTTATCACCAATGCGTCAAAATTCCACCTTCCTATACGAGCCTTCACAGGCTTTTTAGATGTAAGTATCCTGATTTATCTGTACTTTTTGTTTCAGATTGTCAATTTACCAAGTAACTCAATATATACTTTAATTAGAAGATCTAAACCACCAGATGTTAATAACTTTTTATTTATTTTTATTGGCCGTTTAGAGTAGAGCCAGCTAGCCAATCTACCTAAAAATGTAATGCTGGCGCCTAACTTTTCAGATTATATTATTTCAGTGTATATGAAGGTTTTTATTGCCTTCCATCTAATAAAAAAATCAAACAGGAGCTTAGGGTGCTGTAAAAATGTACAATAATTTATCCACCCCCTCTTTTAGGGCAAAAAAATGACACACAGGCCTGTCTCTCAATATTTGCCCAAAATGACACATCAGTGCTGAGATCACTATAGGAACACTCCTGGCAAAACCTATTGACCGTGTGAGGGTATGTTCACACGCTGAGTCAAAAACGTCTGAAAATACGGAGCTGTTTTCAAAGGAAAACAGCTCCTGGTTTTCAGACGTTTTTTAAACCACTTGCGAGTTTCGCTGCGTTTTTTACGGCCGTTTTTGGAGCTGTTTTCAATAGTCTATGAAAAACAGCTCCAAAAACGTCCCAAGAAGTGACCAGCACTTCTTTTTCGCGGCCGTTTTTTTACGTGGCCGTTTTTCGAAACGTCCGTGTAAAAAAACGGCCCATCGGAACCTCAACACCGTTTTTTCCATTGCAATCAATGAACAGATGTTTGAAGGCTTTCTGCTTCCGATTTTTCAGGCCCAAAAATGGGCTGTGTGAACATACCCTTATACTTATTGCAGTGCCTGAGGGGTTGGTTCAAGACACAGGGATTCAAAGAGTGAAACCCTGTCATGCACCGCACCCTCAGGCTCTACACTATATTTTGCCTTGAATGTGTCTTTAATACAAACAATATAACTTCGGCATTATATAATCCCCATTCACAAAAAACATTTCTGGCATATCCTACATTAATCGTTTTGCCCTAAAAGCAATTTATTTTCTGTGTGGGATCACTTGTACGCATTGAGTGGGTTTCATTACTTCGGAAACATTGAGTGAACTTTCTAAAAACTGGTATATATTTATATTTTTATATATATATATATATATATAATATGGAAAGTATCTCTAGCATACTCTGTAAAGTCATAGGGCAGCGAGTACAAAATATGAATCTGGATGTAATTTATATATATTTTTATGTGTAAAACACACTGACCTTTAACTATGATAAAAGAAAAACTACTGTTGTCTTTCTTTTAGACTTTAAAATGTTTTAACGTGTGCCTTTTTTTATTTCTTTGTAGTACTTTGTTTTACCTTCTAAACCAGAAGAACGTTTTTTAGAATTTGGAATCCTAAGTGCAGCAGAGTCTAGCAGTCTTCTAATAGCTATAATAAATAATAACCCCATAGAGGTAAGGTACAAAAGTTACATTGTCAGTGGATAGTTTACACTACTTAAATTGTGTTTCTTGTTCACTATGGTTTCCGTTTATAACAGAGGCCATGACGCTGTGGAAATTCATATATTTACATGGCCTTATACTGTCATTGCATTCCTGCAACCAGTCCTGATCTTGGGTGGCAGTCGCTGTCTTCAGGACCATTCTTTCTTTTGTTTGTTAAATGGGTGCCGTTTGTGTATCAGATGGACTGTCGGGTTTTAATTATGAATTCATTTGTAAATTCTGTTTTCAAATACTTTTTTTTTTTTTTCTTTTGTTATATACTATACAATTTGGAAGAGTATTCATTGACCGTTCCTTTTCATGTTCTCTTAAAGTGGACCTTTAGGACATGCCATGTCAATATAATTGGTGGGTGCTTGACCTTTGGGACCCCACTGATGAGAATGAAGGCATGGAGCCCCTTTGGCTTTTTTCCATCTTTTTCCTTTTAGCTTTACTACTGGTCCAACTGCTGTTCATTCAATGGGGCTATTCTGCATTGGATGGGAGCGGCACTGTGCAGGGAAAAACTTGGAAGGAGCCACAGAGCTAAACTAGTGCTGCAGCCCCTTTTCTTTTGAGAATCAGTGGGGCTCCCAAGAGTCGACCTGTATTCTAGCGATATGCCATTACTTGTAATGATCGGGATAGACCTTTATCAGTCAAGAAAACAACTCTCTAGTCATAGAAACATTTTGCTCTAGATACAGATGGTGTTTGCAGATTGTAATAAGAATGCACTCACTCGTTTTTTTTATGGATTGCATATTTTCTCTTTTTTTTTAGTTGGCCATTAAAAGCTGGCATGTTATTGGAGACAGTCTTGCCATTGAACTTCTAGCATCAGAAAAGGGAAACCGGAGCAGCATAGTAGCAAGCCGAGCAGAAATTGAAAATTCCACTGCATCTGACCGTACTTCAGTAAGTAATCTCACAATTTTCCCCTTTTAGTACATATAATTTGTTTTTTGTTTTTAAATTACTTGTGTCAATAAAATTTTCTAAAGAATACTCTTGTATGTTTCCAGGTTATATTAACTTCGGGTTATTATGCAGTTTTTCGTGTTACATTGACAGCAAAAGATCTTGAAGGATTCTATGATGGAGGCATCCAGATCACCACAGATTATGAGGTACTGTGATAGTGTCTTCTAGCATATGGTTTAATTCATTTTAAGGTTTTTTGATTATCGTGGCTACTGAAATTCATTGTTTGACTAAAAGAGGGCCCTTTCATTCAACTCGAGGTTCTCCAGATTAAGCTGAACAAAACCTAACGTTTCCCAAGTATAATGTTCTACTTTTAGATTAGATGTAATTGACCTGCAAATTTGCTGTCCCAAATTCTTACCAATTCTATTCTTGTGTTACGTACATATCTAGAATATCTGGAGTTAGACTTCATAAACATGTTGCAAACCCAAAATATGACGAAGAGCTCCATACTTATATGGCACTGCTATTATCTTCAACAGATATTGACAGTCCCTGTGAAGGCTGTGATTGCTGTAGGCTCATTAACCTGCTCCCCAAAGTACATTACTCTTCCACCTTCCTTTCCGGTAAGATGGTTTTGTTTTTTTCCTTCCGGACTAGTCCAGCCTGTTAAAAGTACAAGTGTGTGTGTGTGACATAAATAAATTAAACCATCCAATACCACCTGTCCCTTTTCTTTTGTTCCAGGGAAAATTAGTTCATCAGAGTTTAAATATTATGAGTTCCTTCTCACAGAAGGTGAAAATACAACAAATACGCTCCTTATCGGAGGACGTCAGATTTTTTTATAAGCGATTAAGGAGCAATAAAGACGAATTAGAGCCTGGTAAAAAATCCAAGGTATAACTTTCTGACTGTTTGTGCAACTTTGTGTTAGATATTTAAATTTATGTAAACAAAATCATGGCACCCAATGGAAGATATACCCTGATGTTTCATGTATTACTCTTATGAATTTTGCCCTGTATTACTCTCTAGTCTTAAAAAGAGAATTGGTCCGCTCACTGTGCACTCTGATGTTTAAAGACATAGGTGGTGCCTGGCTCAGAACTGTTTGTAGCAGGTAATCCATTATTGAGTAGAATAAAGCTAATATCTGGCACTCGTCCAAGTTAAAACCGCAAATAAAAAAACTATCCTAGGATAGACGCGTATGCGGTAAGTACTAAATAGTTCTTAGTCATAGCTGAAAACCTACGTTTTACTTCAGATTTAAAACACCTGTGAGAAAGTCACGTGTCTATGGGGGAAAAAAAGTTTAACCCCAATTATAGCTGACTTCTCCCAATATCTGTAAGTAATACATTATTTAACCATTATGGTACCTAACTTTGCACTATCCTAAATACTAAATAACAATATTAGTAAATTGTAAGTTGATTTAGTAAACATACATAAGATTAGATTTCAGGCTTAAGCCCCTACGAAATCTGGTATCAAGTTTCAAAATCCACAATGTTTCCCTATTTAGTAAGATTTTATGCCAAACACATCACCTTTTCGGTTTACATTCTTTCTCACTTGCTAATACTTGAAACCAACTAGTGTCTCCGTGATGTACCCTATTTTTCGGACTATAGGACGTTGTTTTTTTCCTAGAAAATGTGTTCTAATCTTGTGCCGAGTCCTGTAGCCTGAAGGCAGACAGCTGTCAGTGTATGAAGAAGCAGGGAAACTGAGCTCTGAGCTTCAAAGTTCCTTGCAGTGTAAGGCTGGATTCACACGAGCACAATACGTCCGTAATTGACAGACATATTTCGGCCGCAAGTCCCGGACCGAACACACTGCAGGGAGCCGGGCTCCTAGCATCATAGTTATGTACGATGCTAGGAGTCCCTGCCTCTCCGTGGAACTACTGTCCCGTACTGAAAACATGATTACAGTACGGGACAGTTTTCCGGCAGCGAGGCAGGGACTCCTAGCGTCGTACATAACTATGATGCTAGGAGCCCGGCTCCCTGCAGTGTGTTCGGTCCGGGACTTGCGGCTGAAATACATTCCATCCATTACGGACGTAATGTGCTCGTGTGAATCCAGCCTAAGGCCTCATGCACACTTCCATTTTCATGGCTGTTTTTCATGGATCAGTGTGTCCGTGATTGGAACAGTGTGCTTCCCATGTGTACTCCGTGTACACTTCCGAGAGGGGACTGAAACCCGTTCACACTATGTACACAATATTGTGAGTGCCGCACATGCTATTCCCTGTTCAGCGGTACTTACTGTCCAGGGTACTGAAAGAGTTACTGCCGATCAGTGCAGCCCTTTAACTCTCAGCACCCTGGACAGAGACTACTGCTGGACAGGGAATACCATGTGCGGCGCTCACAATATAGATTAATGGTTCATTAAAAAAAAAAAACCTGCAACAAAAACAAAGTTACTACTTACCCAGAAATCCCTGTGCTTGCCTGCTTTTTCCACAAGTCTGGCCTCCTGAGATGACGTTTCAGACCATGTGACCGCTGCAGCCAATCACAGGCTGCAGCGGTCACATGGACTGCCGCGTCATCCAGGGAGGTCGGACTGGATATCAGAGGAGGGACGCGTCACCAAGACAACGGCCGGGGTATGTAGGAACTTATTTTTCTTAATATAGCTGCGTTCCAGCACTCATCAGCAGCCTCTTCTCTCTATCAGTGCTGACATAGAGAAGGGGCTAACGATTAGTGCAGTATCTGTCTGTATGTGTACCTCTGCCCGCCCGGCCGTTGCTAGACAACAGCTCCGTCACACACGGATGTCTTCCGTGTGCCTTCAGTTTTTTTGATGGCCCCATTGACTTGCATGGGCCTCACGGTCACTGAATCTCAGACCAAAGTAGGACATGCTCTACTTTTGTCGGAATGGAGTAACGGGACCGTCAAAAAAACTGAAGTGTGCATGGCCCCATTGAAATGAATGGGTCAGGGTGCTAGCCGTCTGAAAAACAGCTAGCACCCTGAAGAAAAAGACTGAAGTGGGCATGAAGCCTTATGGAAGCTGCAGGTCCTGTCCTGTGTGTAAAAAAATCTGTTATTTGCTCACTGAACAGTCACATCTTACTCACAGACTTCCGTCATCTCACTGTTCAGTGAGCAAATAACACAGACGTAATACACACAGCACAGTAAATCTGTGCAGGTACTGATCTCCAAGGACCTTCTAGCCACGACCCCTCTTATGTACAGAGCAAAAAGAGCAGATTCAACACCATTAACCCCTGCCTCTCCACACCTCTGTCTGGTGAGTTCAGGGGTGGGTGAGCGCACTATAGATGCCAATATCTTGTCTTTCTTTGGCTGGCATTGTATTGGGCACTGTGGTACCCTATTGTCTGAATATTACCCAGGAAATGTACAGTTAAAGTCGCAACTTTTTTTTCTCTTTTTATGCTACAAATTATGGGTGCGTCTTATGGTCCAGTGCGTCCTATAGTCCGAAAAATACGGTATGTCTAGAAAGTGTCTGAATGCCCAAGACAAGTTACGTTTTCCAGGGTTAGATGTTCATAAATACATTTTCTGAGGTTTCTGGTAGTACAACCCCCATATTGCAGATTTGATGTATTGCATTAGGATCATGTACATTACGCGTGTTGTACTAAAGTTGGTGAACAATTTAGTATTGTTTGTTGATTTAGGTAAATGTAGTGGTATTGTGCATTTATGGGCACAAACCACACCTTATATGAACCCTTGGTTGTTATCAAAGTGTTTCCCGACATGTGAAAACCGGATTTCCAATAGTTAGAGAATACTTGCTACAAATTGGAACTTAGAATTTTGTTCAATGAATTGTCCTTATGTAATACTGATAAATATTTGTTCATGATATCAACTATTTAGTGAATGTTTACACTATATGATGCAGAAAATACAATTTTTTTTAATTTATTTTTTTAAATCCGTGTTTGTCCCTTATTTCTGAGTATACAGATATTCTTCTCTAGTTTTAGTTGGCTATTCGTTTTGCCCGATTTTAATGTTGCCACTGTGTAAACTCTTAATTTTAGCCTAGTAACGATAATATTACATTCCTGGGAAGAATGAAGTGGTTCACTACAACAGAGTTTTGCACCTATATATTCGCCTACTGGCAAGTTCTTAACCACGTGTTTAGGATGGCACTTGTAGCATGGAGAGCAGAATTTCCACCAACTGGCTTCCTGTAAAGTTTACGTACAACACAATTACGTGTTCTTTCTCCTATGAGGAGCATATCATGGAATATTTTAGTATGGTTAATGTCAAAAGTAAATATTGTATAACTCACAGATGTGGGAGAAGTCCGGTATAATTGGGGTTAAATCTAGGATTTTAGCTATAACGAAGAACTTTAATTTGAAACGCGTAAGCATCTATCCTGGGATTATTTTTTTACTGGTTTTTAACCAGATGAAATAAAACTTGTTGGTTTTACTTGGACCTTGGGTGAGCATCAGATATTATCTTTTTTTCTACTTCCTAATTAATACTTGCTAAAATGTCATAATTTTTCATTTGTCAGTATGTTATATATAAAGTCACTGCACTTCATTTTTTTTTAGACGGATATGCATTGTATTTGAAAATTTAATAAGTTGTATTAAATACGGTATCTTCATTAGCTGATTTGTTTGGTTTTTATTGTTAAAAATCTATTTGAAGTTACCTGTTCGTTCTATTTCAGGGCCCCTCAAATTCGTCCTCTACCGTCTGGACGAATTTGAGGGGCCCTGAAATGGAACAAACAGGTAACTTCAAATAGATTTTTAACAATAAAAAAAACAAACAAATCAGCTGATGAAGATATTTAATAAAGTTTATTGATTTTCAAACCCAATGCATGTCTGTCATAACAAAAGAGTGCAATTGCTCTTTAATTTGCAAGATGTTGCACGGAAATGCCTTTCTATGTCATCTGCTATGAAGCTCATTTACAGTAATAGGCAGATAAATGTACTCATAATCTGCTCGGTTTCCAAGCTAACAATCTTTACATACATACTCCAGGAATCCTACAAAACATGGTTGTAATAAGTGGATAGTGATAATGAATACCTTATTAGACAGTAGAAGGAACCAGTTCACTTTATATTACCATTGTATAGAATACTGAATTACCGTTTTGGAAGCAGTCTTTTTTTTATTTTTTCCTGGGATTGGGTTAAATGTAATTTTTCCTTTTCTTTGCAGATAGCCAATATATATTTTGATGCTGCTTTAAATTGTGGTGACCACTGCTATGTTGGACTTCCATTTTTATCAAAAAGTAAGTCATATTTGTGGGTAAGGTGGCTTCCTTTATTTTGGAGTCATTTAGTTTAATTTAAAACGAAAACGGAAGTGCAACGCTGATGTGAACAGGGCCTAAGACTTTAAATAAAATACATATGTACCTGGTTTTATTCTTTCAGACTCACAAGTGAAAATTCTCTTAGCTGCACTATTTTTGCTAAGCTGTGACCAAGATATGTTCAGGGCGCTACAGAATCCATAGTTACTGGGTAACCATGCCTGATCTCCTCGCTTTTTGGCAGAGATTTGGCGGTGTCACTCGTCACGCCGTAAAGGGCCTGGTGGTGCTTTATTTGTATTGGCTTTCAAAGAGAAGGACTGGTTTATTTTCTTTTTTAATGCTGTCGTTTTAGAGAGGGGGGGGGGCATCGGATTTTGCATCACAATCATTGGAAACGTGATTGATTTTAATATGGGATATTTGTGTAAACAGAATAGATAAAGCATGTAACCGATATTTCCAATATTTTGTCCCCAGATGAGGTGAAGACTCCACATCATTTAGCAATGCTAGAGGATGTTTGGGACTCAGATTGGGATTATCATGAAAATCTTTATAAGAAGTGGTCTGAAAATTCTAATATGTGAGTATCTATAAATTCTTCCTTAAATGGGTTCTCCCTTAAAAGAAATTTATAATTTGAAGACAATAAATCCTTGCTAAAATTCTATATATTGTGTAAATTGATGGTTTAACTATCCAAGTACTACAAAGAATATTTTCATGTGTGGATCTCATTTTTGTAACAGGCTGATATTGATTTATTTTATTTTTTATAGATGTTCTACTAAGAATACTTTACTTAAACTGGTTTATATTTAGGAAATTTGTATCTACAATACTTTTCTCTCACATGAAACCATTACGTGTTTTGCTTTAAACTTCATAGGGCATTTATTTTTTCATATACAACAGAAGCTGTAAATGATGTATCTTGGTATTATACAGATGTCATTTCACTTGATAAATAGGCGATTAAAAAAAATATCGCAGACGATTTGTTCATTTCCCTTTTTAAACTTCGCCGACATGTTAGTTTTTTAACCCCTTCCCGCTCCTTGACGTACTATTACGTCATGGCAGCTGTATCGTTCGCGCTCCATGCCGTAATAGTACGTCTCGGGAGTAACGGCAGTTTCGGCCGTCCCCCCGACACATACAGGAGCTGTGACGCTGCTGTCTTGTTCAGCAGCTGTCACAGCTCCTACAGCGGGGACCGATCGCTGTGTCCCCGCTGATTAACCCCTTAAAAGCCGCGTTCTATAGAGATCGCGGCTTTTTAGGGGTTAAGCTGCCATCGCCGGCCTGCTACGCGATAGCGGCCGGCGATGGTGACTATGGCAACCGGACACCAAACAATGGCGTCCGGCTATGCCATAGACGGAAGCCTAGTGGGTCCTAACAACGTCAGGACCCACTATGCTTGCTGTCAGTGAGTAGCTGACGGTTCTAATACACTGCACTACGCATGTAGTGCAGTGTATTAGAATAGCGATCAGAGCCCCCTGCCCTCATGTCCCCTAGTGGGACAAAGTAATAAAGTTAAAAAAAAGTTAAAAAAAGTTGTGTAAAAATAAGAAAATAAAAGATTTAAAAGTAATAAAAGTAAATATCCCCCTTTTTCCCTTATCAGTCCTTTATTATTAATAAAAATATATAAACAAACAAATAAACTATACATAATTGGTATCGCCGCGTCCGTAACGGCCTGAACTACAAAATTCTTTCATTATTTATCCCGCACGGTGAACGCCGTAAAATAAAATAATAATAAACCGTACCACAATCACAATTGTTTGGTCACTTCACCTCCCAAAAAATGGAATAAAAAGAGATCAAAAAGTCGCATGTGCCTAAAAATGGTACTGATCGAAATTACAGTTCGTTACGCAAAAAATAAGTCCTCGCACGGCTTTATTGATTGAAAAATAAAAAACGTTCTGGCTCTTAGAATAAGGCGACACAAAAAGTGAATGATTGTTTACAAAACGTATTTTATTGTGCAAACGCCATAAGACATAAAAAAAACTATAAACATCTGGTATCGCCGTAATCGTATCGCCCCGCAGAATAAAGTGAATATGTCATTTATAGCGCATGGTGAACGCTGTAAAAAAAAAAACGAAAAAAAAACCAATAGTACAATTGCTGTTTTTTAGTCACCACGCCACTTAAAAATAGAATAAAAACTGATCAAAAAGCCGCATGCACCCCAAGAAAACTACAATGGATTCCTCAAGGGGTCTAGTTTCCAAATTGGGGTCACTTTTGGGGGGTTCCCAATGTTTTGGCACCACAAGACCTCTTCAAACTGGACATGGTGCCTAATAAAAAAGAGGCCTCAATAGGTACATGGGAGGGATGGACTTGTAAGATCAAGCCCTGAAGCCCTACAGCGCCATGCGGTGTGGTATAAGAAGCTGGCCGGGCACATCATACCGATGGCATTGTACAATGCGTACATGCTACGTCGATGTGCAGGCCAGACGGGAACTTTCCTGGAATTTCAAGAGGTGATTATCAAGAACCTAATTTTTAGGGACCAAGAAGGGGGGGCACCCAGTACTTCTGGAAGCGAGCCCACACGCATCGTACCAGGGCAACACTTTCCAGGAGAAGTTCCCCAAACTGGCAAGAAGGGAAAAAGTCAAAAGAGGTGCAAAGTCTGCTATAAGAGGGGGATAAGGGAGGACACAATATATCAATGTGACACGTGTCCCGAATAACCAGAGCTCTGTATGAAAGTGCTTTCAAATTTATCATACATCCCTTGGTTTATAATTTACCCCAATTTTACTTACCCTGATGCACTCCGCACAGCTTATCCCCACTCGTCTTTCCCCTCTGGGCCCTGCTGTGTGTCCAGGCAGCTGATAACAGCCACATGTAGGGTATTGCCGTACCTGGGAGAACCCACATTACAGTTTATGGGGTGTAGGTCTCCGGTCAAAATGCTCACTACACCTCTAGATGAATGCCTTAAGGGTGTAGTTTTTAAAACGGGGTCACTTCTTGCGGGTTATAACTGTACTGGTACCTCAGGGGCTTCTGCATACATGACTTCGCACTAGAAAATCCCGAGTAGGCCAAATGGTGGTCCTTTCCTTCTGAGCCCTCCCATGGGCCCAAACAGCAGTTTATCACCACAAATGGGGTATTTCCGCACTCATGACAAATTGGGCAACAAAATGGAGTATTTTATTTCTTGGGAAAATAAGAATTTTTGAGCTAAAACGACATATTATTGGAAAAAATATATTTTTTTTAAATTCCCAGCCCAATTCAAATAAGTTCTGTGAAGAAACTATGGGGTCTAAATGGTCACATTACCCATAAATGAATTCCTTGAGGGGTGTAGTTTCCAAAATGGGGTCACTTCTGGTGGGTTTCCATTGCTTTGATACCTCTGGGGCTCTGCAAATGCGACATGGCACCCGAAAACCAATCCAGCAAAATCTGGACTCCAACCAACACATAGCGCTCCTTTCCTTCTGAGCCCTCCCATGGGCCCAAACGGCAGTTTATTGCCACAAATGGGGTATTGATGCACTCAGGAGAAATTGGGCAACAAAATTGAGTATTTTGTTCCCTGTGAAAATAAGAAATTTTGGTAAAAAATTACATCTTATTGGAAAAAATGTCATTTTTTTAATGTCACAGCCCAATTGAAATAGGTGCTGTGAAAAAACTGTGTGGTCAAAATGCTAACAACAACCATAAATGAATTCCTTGAGGGGTGTAGTTTCCAAAATCGGGTCACTTTTGGTGGGTTTCCATTGCTTTGATACCTCTGAGGCTCTGCAAATGCGACATGGCACCCAAAAACCAATCCAACAAAATCTGGACTCCAACAAACATATAGCGCTCCTTTCCTTCTGAGCCCTCCCATGGGCCCAAACGGCAGTTTATCACCACAAATGGGGTATTGCCACACTAAGGACAAATTGGGCAACCAAATGGGGTATTTTGTTCCCTGTGAAAATAATAAATTTTGATCACAAATGACATTTTATTGGAAAAAATGACATTTTTTTCATTTCAGAGCCCAATTCAAATACGTGCTGTGAAAAAACTGTGCGGTCAAAATGGTAACAACAACCCTAAATGAATTCCTTGAGGGGTGTAGTTTCCAAAATCGGGTCACTATTGAGGGATTCCTACTGTTTTGACACCTCAACACCTCTTCAAACCTGGCATGCTGCCTAAAATATATTCTAATAGAAAAGAGGACTCAAAATGCACTAGGTGCTTCTTTGCTTCTAGGGCTAGTGTTTTAGTCCACGAGCGCAGTAGGGCCACATGTGGGACATTTCTAAAAACTGCAGAATCTGGACAATACATATTTAGTAGTATTTCTCTGGTAAAACCTTCTGTGTTACAGAAAAAAAAAATGAATAAAATTGAAATTCAGCAAGAAAAATGAAATTTGCAAATTTCATCTCCACTTTGCTTTAATTCCTGTGAAATGCCTGAAGGGTTAAAAAACTTTATAACTGCTGTTTTGAATACTTTGAGGGGTCTAGTTTTTAAAATGGTGTTTTATCAGGGTTTCTAATACATAGGCCCCACAAAGCCACTTCAAAACTCAAGAGGTACCTTAAAAAAAAGGCTTTTGAAATTTTCTTAAAAATATGAGAAATTGCTGTTTATGTTCTAAGCCTTGTAACGTCCAAGAAAAATAAAAGAATGTTCAAAAAACGATGCCAATCTAAAGTAGACATATGGGAAATGTGAACTAGTGACTATTGTGGGTGGTATAACCGTCTGTTTTACAAGCAGATGCATTTCAATTCTGAAAAATGCAATTTTTTCAAAATTTTCTCTAAATTTTGCAATTTTTCACCAATAAACACTGAATATATCGACCAAATTTTACCACGAACATGAAGCCCAATGTGTCACGAGAAAACAATCTCAGAATCGCTTGGGTAGGTTTAAGCATTCCGACGTTATTACCACATAAAGTGAAATATGTCAGATTTGAAAAATGGGCTCTGAGCCTTAAGGCCAAAACTAGGCTGCGTCCTTAAGGGGTTAAAGATCAGGCCTCAGACTTTGGGTCTGTCTACTTGTAAACTTCAGCTAGCATTATTTTTTATTTGATAGTAATGTAGTGAGATTTTTGGATCTATCCTATAATCACCATCGGTTTTTTTTTCTTTATAGATCTGAAGCGGTGTTTGAGGTTGACACTGATCTTCAGAAAAATGTCCTTTCAGAGGTTAAGGCTGAGCTTATATGGCCGTCTGTTGTCAGCTCGTCCCGTCATGTACACTTTCCCCTAACAAATACCAACTCTTCATCGGTAAGTGAAGCAGCGGTGTATTTTATGCTCTTCCATTTCACATATTCATTACATAGATACCTTGAAAATTGTAACTACTTCCATTGTTTCAAATTGCCATTTTCCAAAAGCAACAATAAATATTTTTAGGATTTCTATACTTGCATTACAACATTCCAATAAGCGTATACTGTGAAGTTAAGCACCAGAAAATTGATGGCTTGGTGATATTTTGCAACAGGAAGAAGAAATTGCACTAGAAAATCCTGCCGATGTATCAGTATATGTCCAGATCCTCCCCCTGGCACTTTATGCTAACAGTTCTTTGGTGCTAGATAGGATATTAGACAGGTAAGTGCAGAGCTGTTTTAACATAAGATCTGAGATGTCCAGCTGGCTTCAGAAAGTAAATTTTTTTCAGAACCTTAAATATGACCACCGATGTTTAGTTTTATTTTCTTAAACAGACCCTGATATTTGTAGTAATGCCAAAGTGCACATGAACTGGATAAAGACAGCGACTTTATTGTGAACGATGACCTCAATCTGTTAATGATTTGTATGAAGATCAATAGGTTGCCTAGTTATAGTCTTGAGGACGTCTTTTATAACATCTCTCATAGTGTAGGCACTGCTTACTGAGTGAGAATTCCTGTGTATGACTAGTGAGGGTGCAAGAGTCATTTCTCGTAAATCTGGTCTCTTGTCTTCTGACTGTGAAATGTAGCTGTGTTAAAGCTCAGTATTCTGGTACACACAAAGTATAAGGCCTCATGCACACGACCGTAGCCATGTGCACGGCCGTGATTTTCGGGTCGGCCGGCTGCGGACTGTCAGCCGCGAGCTGCCCGCAAATCGCGGGCCATGCACATGGCCGCGGCCATTATTTTCAATGAGCCCGGACCGCAGAAGACGGCCGTAATAAGGCATGTCCGTTCTTGGTGCGGTGCGGGCTCCCGGGCCATGCATGGACCGCAAAAACTACGGTTGTGTGCATGGCCCCATAGAAATGAATGGGGCCGCAATTCTCCCATGGATTTTCGGGGGAATTGCGGCCGCAAAAGCACGTTCGTGTGCTTGGGGCCTAAATATAAGTTGAGAAATTGGCTGAGCAAACAACTTCTGTTTTTGGCAACTTTATGCAAATCGTGTCTGCAGTCCTCTAATGTTGACTTTTTTTTTTTTTTTCAGGTTCAATATTAGTAAGTCACTGAATTTAGATCTGAAAACACTTGAATTTAAAGTATTCAGAAATAACGTAAGTATGCAGGAAAACAAAATAAAATATACATATATGTATATAGTATTTATTTGACATCTATGTTGACTTTTTTTGTTTTTAATATGTGTAATAAATAATGCAAAACATTCTTTACCTTTATGGGGAAAAGCATCACATAAATGCCTATTTATTGAGAAAATATTTTCGAAAGTAAAACCGGTAGTAACCCCCGGTGCTTGAGACAAAGGGAACAAATTCTGTTTGCTTGTAAGAGTTTGTGTCCAGACTCTCGTCTTTAAAGAGGCTCTGTCACCAGATTTTGCAACCCCTATCTGCTATTGCAGCAGATAGGCGCTGCAATGTAGATTACAGTAACGGTTTTATTTTTAAAAAACGAGCATTTTTGGCCAAGTTATGACCATTTTTGTATTTATGTAAATGAGGCTTGCAAAAGTACAACTGGGCGTGTTTACAGTAAAAGTACAACTGGGCGTGTTTACAGTAAAAGTACAACTGGGCGTGTTTACAGTAAAAGTACAACTGGGCGTGTTTACAGTAAAAGTACAACTGGGTGTGTTTACAGTAAAAGTACAACTGGGCGTGTATTATGTGCGTACATCTGGGCGTTTTTACTTCTTTTACTAGCTGGGCGTTAGGACTGGGAGTGTAGGATGCTGACAAATCAGCATCATCCACTTCTGTTCGTTAACACCCAGCTTCTGGCAGTGCACAGACACACAGCGTGTTCTCGAGAGATCACGCTGTGATGTCACTTCCTGCCCCAGAGGCTACAGTTGATTCTGCAGCAGCCATCGGCGTTTGCAGGTAAGTCGATGTAGCTACTTACCTGCAAACGCCGGTGCTGCTGCAGAATCAACTGTAGCCTCTGGTGCCGATGTGTCCTCGCTCGTCCGACTCGATGCAGGACCTGGGGCAGGAAGTGAGTGACGACACAGCGTGATCTCTCGAGAACACGCTGTGTGTCTGCACTGCCAGAAGCTGGGCGTTCTGAAGAGAAGTGGATGATACTTCTATACACAACGCCCAGCTAGTAAAAGAAGTAAACACGCCCAGATGTAACACACATAATACACGCCCAGTTGGACTTTTACTTTAAACACGCCCACTTGGACTTTAGCAAGCCTCATTTGCATAAATACAAAAATGGTCATAACTTGGCCAAAAATGCTCGTTTTTTTTAAATAAAAACGTTACTCTTATCTACATTGCAGCGCCGATCTGCTGCAATAGGAGATAGGTGTTGCAAAATCTGGTGACAGAGCCTCTTTAAAGCAGATCTGTTAGCAGAATATGCTGCTCCATGTACAGGCAGTGCATTCGGCTACAGGTCCATACTCCATTTATCCAAAGCGGCCCATATAAAAAATATTGTGCTATTTGTTTAATAAAAATGATGAAAGAATATAGAGAACTCATAGTTGTGTATTTGAGGTGAGCGCTCTCCCGCCCCTCTCCGAAGTGTCTGAAGGGCTATTGTGTATGCAGCAGCATGTCATTACCCGCGGGGGGGGGGGGGGGGGGGAGCGCTCCTCATGAATACAGCGTACTCATTTGTATTCTTTCATCACTCCTGTTACTTAAAAGGTACAACATTTTTGTGCCATTTTGGATAATAAGAGTATGGACCTGTAGCTGTAATATGTTGCCTTTACATAGGGCAGAATATTGACCGAACATATCCGCTTTAATAACTTCCATATAAAAAGGACTTCTCCCATGTTTGAAGTTTGAGTAATACTGTGAATCTGATTACTTCCCAGGCATAAAAATCCACCAACTTTTTATCCCACATGCAGAAGAAAGTAATAATAATTTTTTTTGAAGCCCAGAAAACCCATTTTTAAAGGGTGCTGTCTCCTGACACCTGTCCATGTGCCCTATTTGGACATGTGGATGTCATTGAAATGGCCGCATGTAATGCTATATTCTTACTGCACATGCCATGGCAGGGGAAATATTTAGCTGATCGTAGCTTCCATAATTATTAATAACCGCTGATCGCCCAGGGTTTAGAAGCCGGCTTCTTCTTAAAAAGGGGTGGTCTTCAACAGCTTTATGTGTACCTCTGGTTTTTGAACTCAACGTGTCATTGAAAGATGTCCCAAGTTATCATTGGTGTGGTCCATGAGCTAGGACTTTAATTGCTAGAATGGAGGAACACCAGCACTGTTCACTGGACCTGGGCTATACAATCCCACTAAAGTTTGACACTCAGAAATCATATCTCCAAAGACCTTTGAGCTAATATTTATAAAGTGCGAAAAGAAAAATCGTCACATTGTTGCACCTTCATCCTTTAGCTTGGTGGTCCTTGCTTATAGACCCCAAAATCAGGTGTACACACTAAATAGTAAGTACACCTTAGTGCTCATGGCTCTTCATTTACATGATCAAAATGTTTCTGCTTGAGAGTATGTTTGTTTCTGAGGTTGATAAAGGAAGACCATATTGTTTATATAGCAGCGTCCGTGTTTGTGGCTCTAAGGATGCAGCTACTTAATAGGAATAAATATAAGCGGCTCTGTCTTCAGCTGCTTTCATTCTTGCAGATATGCACAGTCTCTGTTCTCCGCCTCGGTCACAGAGAACTGCTTTCATTGTGTCCCATGGGATTTAGAGCTATTTAACATTGAGGTTTAAACCCTACAAGAAACAGTGTTTTTTTTCACTACTTTCATGTAGCTCTTGGATTTGATTAACAAATCGGCAGCATCTCTTTATAATGACGTTTAGGGCTCATGCACATGGCCATATTATGGCTCGGTACAACCTGTGAGTTGTATAGAGCTGTAATAGGGACACCTAGACTTCTACCTTACCTCTGTATTTCTTTGATTCCATACCCAGATGTAAATGGCATACGGGAAAACTTGTTGCAAGCCCCATCACACTCCATTTTATTGGGCTATTTTGCTCCATACTCATTGGCACCATACATTGGCACACAGAGTGCCTAAGGGTCTGTAGTACGGAGCCACAGTAACTTTGTGTGTGGCTGTACAGCCTACTGCGCACTGTTCTGCTGTGTGCAAGATGCATAAATCTGTATACTGTCACTTCTGGTAAAAATGCAACGCAGGCAGTAAATGTTAACTTTTTCCTTAGTTCTGAGCAATACAGACATTTTTTTCATTATTTTAATGTTTACCAATCTGCATTATCCACATATGTAATGTTCGGGCTTATTACCGTTTACATTGTGTTAATACCTATTAATCATCTGTGCGGTGAAAAAATGTCTCGAAAAAAATAAAGATTAATGGCAAACAATGCAGGTTTGTTTAGATTTTGAGCAAACACATGAATTACTTGTTTACGCTCCAAATAATGTTCAATGAAAGCAGTGTTTTTACATTTTTTATTTTTTTTGTCATTTAAAAGGTGCAACCTGTACAGAGCAGCCAAGGCTTTGTGGAAGGACCATCCCGTCAGTCAGTTCTCAATATTATTCTTAAGCCCGGCGAGAAAAAAAGCATTAAAATTAGATACGCTCCAGTGCTAAATAAGACTGTATCTTCGTTACTCATAGTTAGGTAAGGTTAGCAAGCAGGTATATTGTGTGTTTATTTAATATCTTAAGTAAACAAAATGTTAAATATTCCAAGTCCTTTAGGGTATGTTCACACAGAGTTTTTTGACGCGGAAACCGCGTTGGAAAACACTCCAAAAAATGGCCGAAAATGCCTCCCATTGATTTCAATGGGAGACGGAGGCGTATTTTTTCCGCGAGCGGAAAAAACGTCTCGCGGGAAAAAGAAGCGATATGCCCTATCTTCAAGCGTTTACGGCTCGGACCTCCCATTGAAATCAATGGGAGGCAGAGAAAGTGTGTTTTTCCCGGCAGTGCTCAATGGACACGGCCGATAAAACTGCGTGCAGGCAGAGCAAAATGTGCCTCAAAATTCCAAAGTGAATTTTGAGGCAGATTTTCTGCCTGCAAAATAACTGTGTGAACCTACCCTTAGAGAAACATTGTCATTATTTGTGTTTTTTAAGTGTTTGTCATAATTTCAGCATATGTTTTTGTTTTATTATAAGTTATGAACGCTTTTCCATTCTTTTTCCGTCTGCTATAACTCTTTAAAGAGGCTCTGTCACCAGATTATAAATGCTCTATCTCCTACATAATCTGATTGGCGCTGTAATGTAGATAACAGCAGTGGTTTTTATTTTGAAAAACAATCATTTTTGAGCAAGTTATGAGCAATTTTAGATTTATGCTAATTCATTTCTTAATGACCAGGTGTTGTACAGAGAAGTGAATGACGCTGACCAATCAGTGACTAATCAGTGTCCTACACTCCTCATTGTTCCAGCCCAGCATGATCCGCAGCACAGTGTGATTGTGCAGTGAAAGAAGCTGGGATGGAACAATGAGAAGTGTATGACGCTGATTGGTCACCGATTGGTCAGCGTCATACACTTCTCTTCACAACGCCCAGTTGGTAAAAAGTAAAACACGCCCATTTGGTCATTAAGAAACTAATTAGCATAAATCTAAAATTGTTCATAACTTGCTCAAAAATTATAATTTTTCAAAATAAAAACCACTACGTTACAGCACTGATCAGATTATGTAGGAGATAGGGCACTTATAATCTGGTGACCGAGCCTCTTTAACTGCTAAACATGGTTCTAGGATTGGTTTATTGTATACTTTAAATGTTTTTATATTGTTGAATTAGTCCTTTGAACATTACATATCACCAATTCATTCCTGTGGGCTGTCCATAGAATGCAGTGGCAACTGGGTTCCAGAGAGAGGCTAATAGATCAGGGGACCCACTTTATTACGTCCCTATGGCCATATGAATAGAGGCGTTGTCTAATGCAGAATTGCACTTTCACACGGCAGTATTTTGCATAAGTGTTTGTAAGCCAGAACCAGGAGTAGGTCCTAGACTAAAAAGGTACAAATCTTTCCATTATGCTTTTTCCCTGTTTATTTTCTACTCCTGTTTAACTGATGCAAAATATGCCCATGTAAAAGTGCCTAATGTTCTATTATGTTGTAGCATTTACATTACAAAATAGGCATGACAATAATAGTTTGCTGCAATTGGCAGACATATATTATTTTTTTATTTAAAGTTTGAATAGGAAATCTATATGCAGTAGGAGTTTATTTATGCTAAGGGAAAAACTGCACAAAAACATGAGTAATCGGGCATGCCATAGTTTGAGAATGCAGTGCAGTTTTGAGCTGTACAATGTGAATGAAATTTGGGCATGGAAATCTGTAACCTGCAATTCTAACCTCCTGCAAAAGAATTTTAATAAGTATTGTAAATAGATTTATTAAGTCTAAAATGAGTTGTACATCACAATTGACCTTTGTTGATAGTTATCCACTACTTGATCGGGGTAGATTCCCCCTGTATATGACTGTCTTGTGTTTTTTATTTTTTTTGTTCTTTTTAGTACATGCAGGTTGATGGCAATAACAAAAAACTTCTCACATATTTTAATTTGCAACCGTATAAATTTGCACTAAATTAACACTTTAAAGTGGGTTTCCCGTTTGTTACGTCCCTTTGATATAGGGGATGCATAGCATTGGGTCGTCGGGTAATGGCTATCCTTGTGGATTATTATTTTTTTAAAATTTGGTTTCCTCTTGAAATTGGGGCTAATATATCAGCCTCAGTTAAAGGGCGCAATACAGCCTTCCTGCCAACACTACAGATCTTATATGGGTCTTCTAAGACCCAGCAGCTATAACCCCTTCACACCACGCAAAGATCACAGGTTTTATTGTGTGACTTCAGGCAAGAGGAATTGCTATTTAACCCCTTAATGACCGCCAATAAGCCTTTTCACAGCGGTCATTATTGGGCTTTATTCTGATGCAATAGCCGTTTCACGGCGCTGCATCAGAATAAATAAACAGAGCAGGGAGCCGATAAATGTCCCTGCTCTCAGCTACCAGAGGTAGCTGAGGGCTGGTGGCATCCCTGCTCGAACGTGAGTATCGATCTCACCTGTTTAACCCCTCAGATGCGGTACTCAATAGCGTGCGCCGCATCGGAGTGGTTTTGGAGAGCGGGAGGGATCTCCCTCTCATCCCACTGACCCGGCGATAAGATCGCCGAGTGTCTGTGTCTCCGATGGCAGCCAGGGGCCTAATAAAGGCCCCCAGGTCTGCTTGTAGTGAATGCCTGCTAGACTATGCCGGAGGCATGTCCTAGCAGATGACTGTCCGTTTTAAACGGACAGGCAGTAATACACTGCAATACAAAAGTATTTCAGTGTATTACGATTAGATGATCGCATATTAAAGTCCCCTAGTGGGACTAGTAAAAAAAAGTTGAATAAAGTTAATTCAAAAAAACTACAAGTCGTCCCGCAAAAAAAAAGCGCTCATACCACTGCATCGGCGGAACAATAAAAAAGTGATGGCTCTTTAAATATGGAGACACAAAAGCAAATAACTTTGAAAAAAATATGTTTTTACTGTGTAAGTAGTAAAACATACAAAATCTATACAAATTTGGTATCTTTGCAATCGTAACAACCCACTGAATAAAGTTATTGTGTTATTTATACCACACGGTAAATGATGTAGATTTAGGACGCAAAAAAAGTGCCGAAATGTCAGGTTTTCTTCTATCCCCACCCCAAAAAGACTTAAAAAAAGTTAATGAATAAATTATATGTACCCCAAAATGGTGCTATTAAAAAGTACAACTTGTCCCGCAAAAAAACAAGACCTTATACAGCTATGTCGATGCAGAAATAAAAAAGTTATAGCTCTTCGAATGTGACAATGGAAAAACATAAAAAATAGCATGGTCATTAGGGCCCAGAATGCAAGCAGGGGGAAGGGGTTAATGTATTATGAACACAGCGCTCATGGAGTGTATTCAGCATTCGACTCTCCTTTGTTGTGGCTGCACATTTACTGTGCAGCTGTAGACTCCCCTGAGCGCTATATTTAAAAGGCGCCATAGAATCATATGCAAACCAGTCTGGCGTACATAGTCTTTAGCCCATGTGTTAAGTTAAATTTCATAGAGATGTTTATTCCGTATTGGTTGAGGTTACATTCTGTTGACATGTCTGTCATGTTAGAATTTTGTGCACATAGGTGCCTATTGACTAACTTCTAGCAATAGTGGATTCTCTGTATTGTACTTTTCTGCACTCCATGTGGAACTCTAAAAGTACTGAAAATTATAGGACCTTTTGCTAGAATTGCTGTCAAGTTTGTTCCCTTCTAGAAGAGGTTCATTGTTTCAGCAGTTCTCAAGCAAAAACAATCTCGCACTCCAAGGTGAATAATTTTCCTTAGAAATGATGACTATACATCATGTAATATTTAGTAATGCAGAGAAAAAAGGTCTAGCTTCAGTTCTACATTATGTAAAATACCGGATCTTCCCAAATGATGTAGAACTGTGTAAGGGGCTTTTCACAGGTTCCATTTTGTCTTCCAATTCCAGCTGGGTGCTTAATGTTTTTATATCATAGTTTGTAAGACTGAAAAAAGACCTATACATCCATCCAGTTCAGCCCATTATTCTGCAATGTTGATCCAGAGGAAGGCAAAACCCCCATGAGGCAAGTCCCAATCTTCCTCCTCTTCAGGAAAATTCCTTCCCGAATATGGCAATCCAAATAAATCCCTGGATCAACGACACATCTACAGTAATCTAGTAAACATAACTTGTAATATTATTATACTCAAGAAAGGAATGCAGGCGCTTTTGAACTTTTTTTTTAGTAAATTCACCATGACCACTTCCTCCCAGAGTTCAGTAGTCTCACTGCCCTTACAGTATGAATCCCCTTCTATGCCCAAGCCTACAACTTCCCCAGATCTATGTGTAATAGAATACTGTCCTCCTAAATGTTGTTAATTTTTACTTCTTTGCTTTATATATCCCTTGCAGAAACAATTTAACTGTCGTTGATGTTATAACAGTGAAAGGGCAAGGAGCAAATGAGAATATTAAGATTGGTGGAAAGCCCCCTGGTCCAGGGAGCTCCCTGAGGTTTAAAATTACAGAAGCCTTTCTGAAAGACTGCTCAGACAGTAAGTTATGCTTCTCTCTCTCCTGGCACCTTGCCATTCTTATTTGCAGGCTTCAGTTTCTTCTTACCTCATGCAACGCGGATACAGCATGTGTTATCGGATTTAGAGGTGATTAGTCACAAAACAAAACACGATATCAGAGTGCACAATCCTAATATTTCGAATTTACTGCAACTCGAACAAGCATCGTAAGACCTTTTTAAGACTGTCACTCCAAAATTGTAGTGAACAATTGTCTTCTAATGGGTTATTTAGAACAGGGCGTCTATACAAAAAAAAATTGAAGTCAATAATGTGACACTTGTTACAATGGATGGCACCTGTCAAGCGGTGAAATATATTAGGCAGCAATTGAACGGTTCTTCAAGTTTTTGTGTTGGAAACTGGATAAATGGGCAACGGTAAGGATCTGAGCAACTGACCAGGGCCAGAACCAAAGATAACACTGAAGAAGGTTCAAAGACCCACAGCGGAGATGGAAGTATCTGTCCAACGGACCGCTTTAAGCTGTACCGCCCACAGTGGGGCTTTACGGAAGAATGGCCAGAAAAAAAAACATTACTTCTAGAAAAACATGAAGAAAACACGTTTTGGTTTTGTCAAACCACATGTGACAGACTCCCTAAGCACATGGAAGATGGTCCTCTGTCAGATGAGACTAAACTTTAACTTTTTAGCCATCACGGCAAACGCTATGTGTGGCACAAAACCAACACTTCCCATTCTACCAAGAACACCATTCCCACAAGGAACCATGGTTATGGCAGCATCATGCTATGGAGGTGATTTTCATTGGCTGGGACTGTAAAACTGGTCAGGATTGAAGGAAAGCTTGATAGCAGTAATAACGGGGTAATTCTCGCGGAAAACCTGTTTCAGTCTGTTCGAGATTTTAAGCTGGGATGGAGGTTCACGTTCCAACAGGACAATGACCCTGAACATACTGCTAAATCTACGCTGAAATGGTTTGAGGGGAAACAAATGTCTTTTTTTTTTTAAATATCCTTTTTATTGTCAGTTTTCACATTTTCTTACAAACATTTCACGTAAAAGTTACATCATGAGTGCGCAGCACTCAACTGTCATGGAATTAACTTTGAATTAAATTCAACACAACATATAAACATGGCATAATTGTCGATCTTCAAATGAACCGAAAGCATGACTTCCCCCAACCCCGACACGACCTAGGTCATCAATAAGTTTCTACTCATCCTTTATCCCCCAGCTGGTTCAAAGTTGCAACTCCCCTAAAGTGCCTGCCAAGAGCTGTGTGCAGTACCACTTTGTGTGCTGGAAAGGCTTAACAATTTCCGCTATTTCGGCTGCTGTACATTGCGATTCTATCAATATTTGCCACTTATCAAATAGCTTCTTGGTTCCAGTTTCCTTCCGCCTTTCCACCTCCACCCTCTCAAGAACCAATAACTGTTTCAGCCGTGACACAATCAATTCTAACCCCGGCGTATCTGTCTCTAACCATTTACTCAGGAGGCATCTCAAGGCTATCAGTAAAATCGTGTGCACCAGCACTGGAGGTGATCTCACTCCTCGAGCACTCTCTTCCTCCGGCGGCCGCGCCTGATGGAATAGTAGCGCTTGAGGCGTCATTGGGAGATTCGTTTTCCAATGGTCCTCAATATATTTCTGTACCATCCCCCAAAATCGTTTCGTATGTACACACCCCCACACTCCATGCCACAAATTCGTCAGTGGTGTATTGCACTTGGGACAACTTGTAATGCGGTCAGGAAAAGATTGTGAAGGCAGAATATTAAAGCCATATATAGCTGCATGCATAAACTTAAAATAGGTTTCCCTCCAGCTCTCATTTATAAAATTCTTCCGCACCATCTCCCAACCCCCCAGTATGGTCTCTCCTATACACCGTTCCCAGATTTTAAAACTAATCCTTAATTGCGGACAAACAAACCCATCTCTCAATGCTCTATACAGCCCTGAAATGGTCGCCCGCCCAGTTGTTGGGCCTATGACCTCATCCAAAGTGTGCGAGGTAGCTTCCTTACTCAAATCCCTGAGCCTGGAGGTGCAAAATGCTCGTACCTGGAGTACTTGCAAAAAATTGACCCTACCTGCTATGGGTCTGAGTTTAGTGGTGATTTCCTCCCCAGTTAACCACCTCTTTTCCTCTGTGTGCATAAGATCCCCTGCGTTGCCAATGCCTACCCTCCCCCATGAGGCAATTCCGTCCTCCTTGTCCATTCCCGGTAAAAATTCCGGGTGTCCGCTCAACGGCATATATTTCGATACCAGGTGAGGTAACCCAAACTGCTTACGTACCACTTTCCCAGCTAGGACTGTATCTCTCAATACAATGGAGGTTTTGAGACGGAAAGAAGACGGGAAGAGAAGCAACTCTACAATGTAACAAAGCTTTCAGGTTCCAGGGTGAGGCATACTCCCCCTCCAGATCTAAGTTGGATTAATTGCTTGTTTCATGAAGCCAATCTACTACATGGCGAAAAAGACAGACCACGTTATAACCCCTGACATTCGGAAAGTTCACACCCCCTTCTTGTTTACCCATCATGAGCTTGGTAAGTGCTATGCGCGGTCTTTTTCCTGCCCATATAAATTTAGTGAATGAAGCCGTCAGTTTAGAGACATCCACATGCTTCAACAAGAGAGGAAGTGTTTGAAAAGGGTATAGCAATCTGGGGAAACTAACCATCTTAATCAGATGGCATCTTCCCAGAAGGGACAACGGCAATTGGCTCCATCTAGTGAGTTCCGCTTGTATTTTTTTAATTAACGGGGGATAATTTAGGCCATACAGAGTGTCTGGTACCCTCCCTATTCTGATACCCAGATAAGTAATGCAGTGCTCAACCGGTGATACCCCGCAACCCAAGGATTGCCAAAAGGTCTTAGGCAATGGCCTGCCCAACTCCAGCAGTTCGCTCTTAGCTATGTTGACTTTATATCCCGAGCATTGCCCAAATTCCTGCAAAAATTGAAAAATCGTCCCTAAATGCTCTTGAGGATTTGACATAAAAAGTATAACATCAGCGAACAGGGCTAACTTCACTGCACAAGACCCTACTTGAATGCCTCTGAACATATCCGATTCCTCCAGGAATCTATCCATAGGTTCCAATGCAAGATTGAATAACAGGGGCGACAGGGGACAACCCTGTCGTGTTCCTTTATGTAATTGGAAGGGATCTGATAGGAACCCTGAGGAGTGAACACGTGCCTGCGGGCTATTGTAGACTCCCTTCAGGAAGACCCGGAAGTCTCCCTGAATGTTCATTTTGTCTAGCACCATCCCCAGCCATTCCCATTGTATGTTATCAAAGGCTTTCTCTGCATCTAGCGCTAAAAGTGCCGGCCTGGTACCTGGCTGGGGATCGTGCCTGACTGTTTCTAGCACCGTCAACACTTTGCGTAGATTCGTCACTGCCCTTTACAAATCCTACTTGGGATTTTCCCACCAGTATGGGTAGATACATAGCCAGCCGATTGGCCAAAATTTTTGTGAGCAATTTCTGATCTTGGTCTATCAGTGAAATGGGACGGTACGACCCTGGGTCAAGAGGATTCTTCCCCTTCTTGGGTAACACCTTTATATGCGCTACCTTGGCCTCTGCTGGTAAAGCCCCCGTTCCTAGTAAAATATTATAATATGCCACCAAGGTAGGGCTGATTTCTTCTCTCAGAGATTTAAAAAACTCCCCTGTGAATCCATCCGGACCCGGGGCCTTTCCGTTGGATAAGGTCTTAATGGCGCTCCAAACTTCCTCTAATGTAATCTCTGCGCTCAAGTGACCATTCTGCTCCTGGGTGAGCCCTGGCAGCTTCACCTTCTCCAAAAATTCCCTCCCTTTTTGGAGATCTATGGGTGTTTCTGAGTAAAGGGCTTGGTAGTATTTACTTAATATAGTGTTGATTTTTTTGGGGTCTGAGGTAGGAGTTCCATTTGATTCGTTAAGTGTTGAAATGTGTGACGGTGCATACCTCCCCTTTGCTAATCGCGCTAATAATTTGCCCGCTTTATTGCCGAAACGCATTAAATCGGCATCAAATTGGGACCGGTAAATACTCTCTCTTTTGTCTAACCATTGATCAAACTGTCGCTTGGCTTCCCTCCATTCCTCCCCCAATGGCAGTGATGGAGAATGTAGGAATGCTGTGTATGCACACCGTAATCTGTCGCTCGCTGCCTTGTACCCTTCGGTCGTCTTACGTTTAAGATTAGACATATATTGCATAATTTTCCCTCGTATTACCGCTTTGGCTGTACGCCAATACAATGACTATTCCGAGCGATGCGATACATTATCCCCATCAAATTCCATCCACCACCCCTTAAGCTTCTGTATAAAGTCCTCATCCTTTGCCAGAAAGGCGGGAAACCTCCAAATAAAATCCGTTCCTCTAGCTACTGTGTCGGCCAAGGTAATGGTAACCGGAGCATGGTCCGAAATAACTAGATCTGCAATTGCCGCTTCACGTAAACGCCGCGATAATGCGTCACTAACTAGCAAGTAATCAATACGCGACCATGACTGATGAACATGGGAGAAATGTGTATATTCCCACGCATCTGGGTGTAGACTCCTCCAAGCATCTATTAGGGTCGTGTGTCTTAACAGGTTCCCGACCGCTGGCCGTAAATATACGGCCAGCGGCCAGGGTCTCTAAAGTCCGGCGTATAGTATATATACGGCCGCACTTCAGAGACTGTGCACGCGCGATCGCGTGCACACAGCTCTATGCCCTGGCTGTTGCTAACAGCCATGGGCACTGGGCAGAATGTCAGGGGTCAATCTTTTGGCCCCTGAACATGTGATCGCTGTGACAACCAATCACAGCGATCACATGCATTTCTGCATAGAAAACAGTGTGCACGCGATCGCGTGCACACAGCCCTGTGCCCTCGCTGTTACCAACAGCTCTGGGCACTGGGCAGAGTATCAGGGACCAATCTGATGGTCCCTGATCATGTGGTCGCTGTGAAAACCTATCACAGCGACCACATTTGTTTTATTTTGACTTTTCTGGCAGTAAATCTCCTGCCTCTTTTCTTCTCCTCAAACATTGTTTCAGTTTGAGGAGAAGAAGAGACTCGGGAGAATTGCTGCCAGAAGAATACAGTGAAAAAAAATACAGTTACACTAAAACATTCTCTGTATAGATAGATTTCTATCTATCTATACAATCTATCTATCCATCTATCTTTTTTTCTATCTATCTACCTTTCTTTCTTTTATTCTATTAGAATAGGCAGGTAGGGAGTATATAATTATATATATATCCACATATATATAATATATATAGCAATAGCGGTTTATTTTTTTGTTAGCGGTAGTGTAGATATATATAGCAGTTAGTTTGTGTGTTTTATAAAAAAAAAAAAAAAAAAAAAATTTGTTTAGTTAGTGTTAGTGTTAGTTACGTTATGGCGAGGAAGTTGTTTAGCGCCGAGGAGGCATACGCCATGCTGTGGTCTGAGTCGGAGACCGCATCAGAGATGGCGTCCGAGATGGAACCTGTTTTAGGTAGTGACGATGACAGCGTCACTTCAGGTTCATCTTCAGGGGACGTTGTCCCTGATGCAGTCGAAACTGCAGAACATGAAAGTGCAGGGCCAAGTAGCGCTGTAGCACGGGACAGCCTGGTCCCTCCAGTCCAGGCTCTTGTATGGGCACCTGCCCCATCTTTTGGGCCTAGAATCCACGGATTTACGGCCACTCCTGGCATAACCGTGGACAATACAAATTTTGTCCAAATGGATTACTTCCATTTATTTATAACGGACGACATCCTAAATCAGATTGTCCACGAAACAAATTTATATGCCACGCAATATATAAGGCAGAAACCTTCATCCACCCATGCCAGAGATTGGACGCCCACCAATTTGCAGGAATTAAAAAATTTTTTGGGGCTCACCCTAAATATGGGTATTGTCAAAAAGCCCTCCATTAGGTCTTACTGGTCAACAAGACCCGCCCAAGCCACCCCAGTATATTCTGCAGTAATGCCCAGGTCTCGTTATGAGACAATAATGAGGTTCCTCCACTTCAATGACAACGCACAGGCCCCCCCAAGTACCGATGCAAACCGGGATCGGTTGTTCAAAATAAGACCGCTAATAAATTCCCTGAATAATTTATTTCTGCAACTCTACACCCCTGAGCAGAATGTAAGTGTGGACGAATCCCTCCTCAACTTCCATGGCAGACTTAGCTTTCGCCAATATCTACCTTCAAAAAGGGCAAGATATGGCGTTAAGCTCTACAAATTGTGTGAAAGCGGGTCAGGATATACCACCGCCTTCAGGATTTATGAAGGGCGGGACCGCACAATAAATGTTCCTGGATGCCCCCCTGATCTTTCCACCAGCAGTAAGATCGTGTGGGAGATAATGCAGCCTCTGCTTCACAAGGGGTACCACCTGTACTGTGATAATTTTTATTCCAGTGTGCCCCTGTTTAGGCATTTGCATGCTGCAAGGACTGGGGCATGTGGTACCATGCGCAAAAACAGAATTGGTTTTCCACAGCAATTAGTGGGGAAGCGCATGGTAAAGGGGGACTCCTGTGCTTATGCATCTGAGGAATTGCTGGCGGTCAAGTTCAGGGATCGCAAAGATGTGTATGTGCTAAGCACGATTCATACCGCAGGAACAGTGGCAGTGAGGGAAAGAGGGGCAACATCGGACAAGCACAAACCAGTGAGCGTGTCCGAATATAACAAGTACATGGGGGGGGTGGATTTAAGCGACCAGGTTTTACAGCCCTATTTAGTAAAACGCAAAACTAAAACCTGGTACAAAAAGGTGGCCATTTATTTGTTACAGGTGGCCATCCACAACTCATTTGTGCTCTATAAAAAAAACAGAGGCAGAGACACATACCTGGATTTCCAGGAGAAAATTATTGAAGGCCTCATTTTTGATGTTCAGGACACCCGAGAATGCCCCCAGTCTGAGGATGTCACGCGACTGACTGAAAGACACTTCGTCAGTCGGATTCCCCCAACAGCAACCAGAAGCAACCCCCAGAAAAAGTGCCGCGTCTGCAGAAAAGACGGGCACCGCAAAGATTCCCGATATTTCTGTCCCTCATGTCCCTCGCAACCAGGCCTGTGCATTGAGCCATGTTTTAAAAAATACCACACTGTTCTGAATTATTAGATTTTAGTTAATTTGTTGAAAATATATTTGCCCTACATTACGTTTTTATTTTTCCCCTGATTTTACTCCAAGGGTGAGGGAGGGAATGGGTGGGGGGTGGATGTCATGTTTGATGTTTTCTAAAGTTCATCTGCTGGAGAGCTCCATTTGCATTAACCTGAAATTTCTTATTTTAGAAAACCCCAAAAAATAAATTCCCATTATACCCCTAGATGAATATTTTGGGATCTCTGCTTCGAGAGCAGATATTTTGGAAGTGTTATAGAAACTCTGTTGAGTTTTGTAAAACCAGCTTTGAAAAAAAGCGATTTGTGAAATAATCTTCTTCTATCGTCCGCCCTCCTACATCTCTATGTGATAAATAAGGCCCACATATTTGGTATCCCCATGCACGGGAGAAGTGGCAGAATGTGAACGGAGATTAATTTTGACCGTGGTCTATACCGTGTGTGAAAAATGCTGGTATAAACTGACGCATTTGCTAAAAAATTGCTAATTTTATTTTGATCCATCTTATTCAAGAAACTTTCAGAAGAAAACGGGACTGTCTAAAAATATGATAAACCCCTTGAAGGAAACCTTGTGGGGTCTACTTGTGTGAATGAAGTCATTTATGGGGTGTTTCTAATGTTTCAGCAGCATTAGGCCCCCCAGAAAACAGTATGCTGCTATAAAATCAAGTGCAGAATTCCTGGACCGAAAAGGCCAAAAAGCCTCCTTTTATGCCAAGCCCTGGCACATGCCCGTGAATAAAGCACACATATTTGGTATCCCCATGCACGGGAGAAGTGGAAGAATGTGAAATGCGATGAATTTTGTCCGTGGTCCATTTTGTGTGTGAAAAAGCTAGCATAAACTGGCGCAATTGTTAAAAAAAAAAGGTAATTTTATTTTGTTCCATCTTATTCAAGAAACTTTCAGAAGAAAACTGGACTGTCTAAAAATATGATAAACCCCTTGAAGGAAACCTTGTGGGGTCTACTTGTGTGAATTAAGTCATTTATGGGGTGATTCTAATGTTTCAGCAGCATTACACCCCCCAGAAAACAGTATGCTGCTATAAAATCAAATGCAAAATTCCTGGACCAAAAAGCCTCCTTTTATGCCAAGCCCTGGCACATGCCCGCACAGCGAATAAGGCACACATATTTGGTATCCCCATGCACGGGAGAAGTGGAAGAACGTGAAAGGAGATGAATTTTGGCCGTGGTCTATACCGTGTGTGAAAAATACTAGCCTAAACTGACGCATTTGCTAAAAAAGTGCTGATTTTATTTTGTTCCATCTTATTCAAGAAACTTTCAGAAGAAAACTGGACTTGCTAAAAATATGATAAACCCCTTGAAGGAAACCTTGTGGGGTCTACTTGTGTGAATGAAGTCATTTATGGGGTGATTCTAATGTTTCAGCAGCATTAGGCCCCCCAGAAAACAGTATGCGGCTCTAAAATCAAATGCAAAATTCCTGGACCGAAAAGGCCAAAAAGCCTCCTTTTATGCCAAGCCCTGGCACATGCCCGCACAGTGAATAAGGCACACATATTTGGTATCCCCATGCACGGGAGAAGTGGAAGAACGTGAAAGGAGATGAATTTTGTCCGTGGTCTATACCGTGTGTGAAAAATACTAGCCTAAACTGACGCATTTGCTAAAAAAGTGCTGATTTTATTTTGTTCCATCTTATTCAAGAAACTTTCAGAAGATAACTGGACTTGCTAAAAATATGATAAACCCCTTGAAGGAAACCTTGTGGGGTCTACTTGTGTGAATGAAGTCATTTATGGGGTGTTTCTAATGTTTCAGCAGCATTAGGCCCCCCAGAAAACAGTATGCGGCTCTAAAATCAAATGCAAAATTCCTGGACCGAAAAGGCCAAAAAGCCTCCTTTTATGCCAAGCCCTGGCACATGCCCGCACAGCGAATAAGGCACACATATTTGGTATCCCCATGCACGGGAGAAGTGGAAGAACGTGAAAGGAGATGAATTTTGGCCGTGGTCTATACCGTGTGTGAAAAATACTAGCCTAAACTGACGCATTTGCTAAAAAAGTGCTGATTTTATTTTGTTCCATCTTATTCAAGAAACTTTCAGAAGAAAACTGGACTTGCTAAAAATATGATAAACCCCTTGAAGGAAACCTTGTGGGGTCTACTTGTGCGAATGAAGTCATTTATGGGGTGATTCTAATGTTTCAGCAGCATTACACCCCCCAGAAAACAGTATGCGGCTATAAAATCAAATGCAAAATTCCTGGACCGAAAAGGCCAAAAAGCCTCCTTTTATGCCAAGCCCTGGCACATGCCCGCACAGTGAAT
Source organism: Rhinoderma darwinii (assembly GCF_050947455.1). Taxonomy (NCBI): domain Eukaryota; kingdom Metazoa; phylum Chordata; class Amphibia; order Anura; family Rhinodermatidae; genus Rhinoderma; species Rhinoderma darwinii. Next base: position 186,264,135 of record NC_134688.1, on the reverse strand, counting down.
AAGGCTCACATATTTGGTATCCCCATGCACGGGAGAAGTGGAAGAATGTGAAAGGAGATGAATTTTGTCCGTGGTCTATACCGTGTGTGAAAAATACTAGCCTAAACTGACGCATTTGCTAAAAAAGTGCTGATTTTATTTTGTTCCATCTTATTCAAGAAACTTTCAGAAGATAACTGGACTTGCTAAAAATATGATAAACCCCTTGAAGGAAACCTTGTGGGGTCTACTTGTGTGAATGAAGTCATTTATGGGGTGTTTCTAATGTTTCAGCAGCATTAGGCCCCCCAGAAAACAGTATGCGGCTCTAAAATCAAATGCAAAATTCCTGGACCGAAAATGCCAAAAAGCCTCCTTTTATGCCAAGCCCTGGCACATGCCCGCACAGCGAATAAGGCACACATATTTGGTATCCCCATGCACGGGAGAAGTGGAAGAACGTGAAAGGAGATGAATTTTGGCCGTGGTCTATACCGTGTGTGAAAAATACTAGCCTAAACTGACGCATTTGCTAAAAAAGTGCTGATTTTATTTTGTTCCATCTTATTCAAGAAACTTTCAGAAGAAAACTGGACTTGCTAAAAATATGATAAACCCCTTGAAGGAAACCTTGTGGGGTCTACTTGTGCGAATGAAGTCATTTATGGGGTGATTCTAATGTTTCAGCAGCATTACACCCCCCAGAAAACAGTATGCGGCTATAAAATCAAATGCAAAATTCCTGGACCGAAAAGGCCAAAAAGCCTCCTTTTATGCCAAGCCCTGGCACATGCCCGCACAGTGAATAAGGCTCACATATTTGGTATCCCCATGCACGGGAGAAGTGGAAGAATGTGAAAGGAGATTAATTTTGGCCGTGGTTCATACCGTGTGTGAAAAATGCTAGCATAAACCGACGCAATTGTTAAATTCTTGCATTTTTTTCCAATTTTGCCCACTTTAGTGAAAAAAAAAAAAATGATATATACTGACAAATGCCACTAAAACAAAGCCCTATCTGTCCTTTAAAAAGAGTGTAAAATTCAAAGATGAACTTTATTCACCTGCTGAGTTATAGTCATGTAAAGAAGCGCATAGCAAAATTGTGAAATTTGCTCTGGTCATTTAGCTGTAAAACAGCCTAGTCCTTAACCGGTTAAAAAGTCAGGCAAGATCCTATCTCTATTAATCTGCGAACTAGTCCCTGCGCTCCTAACCTCCTTTGACGACCTTACAGTGTTAAGGTCTCCCCCTAGAATCAAAAACCTAGTGCGATCCTGCTGGAGTTGGGTTTCCAAATGACCAAAAAAACCAGTGTTAACCGTATTTGGGCCATACACATTATGAATACTGATGGTTTCCCCTGCATGCTCCATCACCAGATGGATACAACGACCCTCGTCATCCCGCTCCTGGGACACCAGCGTAAACGCAAAATTTTTATGTACCAAAATTATAACTCCCGCCTTACCCTCCCTTGCCGACGAGCCAAAAACCTGACCCACCCAGAATTTTTGCAAATACTTAAACTCCGGCTCGGTAAGGTGAGTTTCCTGCAATAGGGCCACATCTGGGTGCAATCGTTTCATGTGTCTCAAAAGTTTGGTCCGTTTCTGTGGGGATCTCAGCCCTTTAACGTTCCAAGAGACTATTTTCATGTTATTGGGCCATGTATAAGATGAGCTAAAGTGCCTAAAAGTCGTGCTAAGTTCGGGGAGTCAGATCCGTCCTTTTCCCAGAGCCATGTATTAACATTAACAACATAACCAAAACCCGGCTTATAAGCCAGAACCAAACTCCATGTCAAGGCCAACCGGCCCTTATCTAACAAAACCATAAAATCACCTACGGCAAGGGTTAGCAACCCCTTAATACCCACTGGTGTACGTGACTTCACTTTTTTCTGTTATGTCAAAACACGCCCCTCCCTCCCCCTCCCCCCCAGCCTGCATATATGGCTCCTTCCATGAGGAAGTAGCACCTGCCCTTGCCACCTCATTACCTCCTTGTCGCCTGTGCACACTTTTATACATTCCCATATCGTCAATTTAACAGCCTAGAGTCTGTTTGGATTATATCCTCACATATCCACATGAATCTTGCTTCGCCTCAAGGTTTCCCTACCTCCTTTTCCCAGATCTCCTACCACAATTTCCCCCAGTCCGCCATCTGTGACAGATATAACTAATCCCTTGCGTGGGGGAGGCATTGTATCATTCCCGGTCGATCCCGCCCACAAGGAAAAATCTCAGAGCCTGATCTAACTCCCTCACTAATCCCCTATAGTGAAAATGCAGGGAAATACCAGAATGCATACATTTCAACCTTGTAACATTGTATCATTATAACAATAGGTCAACTCTTTACCGGTACAGAGTGGTAAGACCGCCAAATATCTCCCTCCAAACTTTCAAATTATCTGTAAACTTATCTGTAGCCGGTCGGAATCTGCAATTGGTCTACAGCGTCCACAAAATCACATCAGCTTAAATAAAATGTGCTGAAAAGGACTTAGTCTGTCAATCAGGAGACGTGGATCGGGTGCGGTCCCGCGTTCGCCTCTGCGGTTTCGGAGAGTCCCCTCCATTTCCGGCTCGACCCCCCCCCCCCCCCGGGATCTTCCAGATGTGGGCATTAAAGCTTCTGCCCAGGTTCGCTCCATATTTAGTCGGTTCCGTTTGGCTTCTCTCGACTTGCGATTTTGGACTGTGTACTGGACTGTGACGCTCCTCTTGCTGGGGTCTGTGCCTACAAAGCTCCGTAAGTGCGTCCTCCGCTTCCTGTGGCGTGGTGAAAACCTTCTTCCGCCCGTTCTCTTGAAACACCCGGAAGATGGCTGGGTACTGCAGGTTAAAGCGTATTTTCGCTTGGAACAGCGCGGTGCAGATCTTGCTGAAAGCTCGCCTTCGTTTTGCAACCTCCGCCGAGAAATCTTCAAAAAGGAGCACTTTCATGCCCATTATTTCCAAAGGACGGGATCTGCTGCGGAATGCTTTCATGAGTGCCACCTTGTCATTGTAATCCAACATCTTAAAGATTACTTGTCTGGGACGTAGCGAACTCTGGTCATCTGTTGCTGGGGGGTTTCTGGGGTCCGGCCCCACTCTGTGCGCCCTCTCCACCCGGCAGGGACGGGGAAGACCTAAAGCTTCTGGCAATGTCCTCTCACACACTCGTTGCAAATCAGAAGATATCACCGCTTCTTTCAGCCCCTCCAGTCGCAGGTTGCTCCTCCTGGAGCGGTTTTCCAGATCCTCCACCTTGTCCCCCAACTGCGTAGTAACAGACAGCCACCCCTCTAAGTTTGGATTGCAGACGCTCATTTTCATCCTCCAGCAGCGTCATACGCTGTTCTAACTCATCAGCTCTGATAGTGACTTGTGCCAGCTCCGCATGCACGCGGTTTAGGGAATCTTGCACCGTTTTTTCCAGCGCCTTTTGCAGGTCTGGCGCTATCTGTTTGGCTACTTCACGGGCCAGGGCTACATAATCAATGGCTGCAGGAAGAGCGGACATTATGTGTTCTGTCGGGCTTGAAAGCTGGGACTGATGGTGCTGCAGCTCATCTTCCTGTGTGTATAGCAGGGTCGCAGTGGCGGGAAGCGCCGCCATCTTACCTCCCTTTACCACGGCTGCGGCTGAGTCTTCCCTGGCTGGCTTCTGAGGAGGTACCTGTCCATACAGGCACCACCGGTGATGTTTCCGTGTGCAGGGCTGGTGACTTCACCGCTGATTGTCGTCGCCGAAGCGACTATTGCGAGCAAACGGGCTGGACGGGAGCGGGAGCTCAGTCACTCGCGTCCTGCATCCCCAGCGCCGGAACCGGAAGTCGAAACAAATGTCAATGTCCTAGTCAAATACCAAGACCTCAATCCAATTGAGAATCTGTGACATGATTTGAAGACTGTACATGACTTGTACAACAACGCAACCCGTGGAGTTGGAGCACTTTTGCTTGGAAAAATGGGAAAAAATTCCATTGTCTAGATGTGATAAGCTAGTAAAGACCTCCCCAAAAGATTCACAGCTGTAATTGCAGCAAAAGATTGCTCCCAGTTCTGACCTTCAGGGGGTGATTACTTATACACATTAAGTTCTCCGCTTTTTATATTAATTATGGTTTGTGTTATAGTAAAACATATTTTTGCATCTTAAGTTGTAGGTATGTTGTGTAAATCAAATGCTACAAACCCCCAAAGAGATCAATATTAATTCAAGGTTCTAATGCAACATAACAGGAACAGAACCACTGACATGTGACGTGAATAACAATTATTATTATTAAATTGTGATGTCTAGAGAACTTGTGTGTGTGTGTGTGTGTGTGTGTGTGTGTGTGTGTGTGTGTGTGTGTGTCGGCACCAGGACTTCAAGACGGATGAAAAACAGGGTGGATTTATTCACCTCAAACACAGCAACGTTTCGTTTCAACAGGAACCTTTCTCAAGCCATCACAAACTAACAATGGTGTCAAGTATAAATAGAGGGAACATACATCAGTTAACAATCACATCATTAAATATGTAATACCCATTAAAAATGTGTGCAATACAAAAATATTATAGATTTTGGTATGCAAGTGAATATCTCTGAATTTTTGGAAAAAAACGTAATATAAAGTGATACATATATATCAACAGTCATGTGACAATATCACAAACAGTGTTAATAAGTGTCATTAGGGTAATATGGAAGGAGGCAGGGGCCAATTAAATCCAGGTGAAAGTTAAGTAAATTGAATAAACTTACAGTAAACAGTCTGTATGGAATGTCCACATAACCAGCGTGTGAATTCCGCGCGCGTCTCCAGTGCGCATGCTCAAAGATGGCGTCCAGACCGGATGTAAAGTCCGGTGGAACGCATCAAAGCGAGCAGCTAACACTGCGCATGCGCGAACACGGAACTTGCGTTCCAGTGTCAATGCGCCGGTGCCAGCATCATCCGAAAGTGCTAAATAGATTACAAAGTACTGCAGTGTATAATATCTATACCTGCATATCGTTCACACCCTTTGTTTGGTGCTGCAATGCACCCACCATCGAAATTGGTGGAATATGCAGAGCAGCACAAAAAACACCATCTATAGTGATCGCCATACAGTGGCAATCAGCGTCGGGTACATCATAGACCCCGTCCACAGATGTGATAATAGTCACACTAGGAGCATCTAAAGGGACCCCAATTGGACAGATAAACATCATCCCATCAAGGGATGTAAAATATGTCGGACAGATAAGATGTCCAGACAATAGCAACCATCGGATCCCATATGTTTAGATTGCATGTTTGAAGCTGGTGTAATAAAGAATTTTTTTTATTTTTTTTACTTTTATATATAGAATCAAACGGTGTAGAAGAAGATCTTTCAATTTTTACTTTGTTAATCTATGTAGCATGGGTTGCAAATGAATAATGTAAAGCAGCCACATCGCATAGTAATAACATCACAAAAAACCACGCAGGACATTACATAGAGGCTTATACTTGAATGACTGTAAGCTGATTTGATGATCCCGATGAATGGGCCTCCGCTGCCTTCCAATAACCTTTCATTGTTTGACAAAATACTGTGTATCTAAAAGTACAAAAAAAGATAAGTACACAAACAAAAATTACCAAACAATATTTGTAAAGACAAACACAGTACAATAAAGAATAGAGTTAAAAAATATACATATCTAAATATCGAGTCAAAATTAGACTCAAAAGGACCTATTTCCATAGTATATACAAAGGTAACACCAACTACACCAGAAAGGACGCCGGCCGTAAAAATAACCCCCAAGATCATGGAGAACAGACCCCTCACTATATTAGATATGTGGGCCACAGGGATATTCTATATTCAATCCCTTGGGAGACATAGGATCTAACCTATAGATCCACTCAAGCTCTTTTCTTTTGAGAGCCAAACCTCTATCACCACCACGTCTCAACTGAGGCACAGCATCAATGACTCTGAATCTCAATTGTGAGAGACCATGTCCCTTCTCCACAAAGTGTCTAGACACAGGCAAATCCTGCCTCTTAGTTTTAATATTAGACTTGTGGTTCCTCAACCTGAGGCGCAATTCATGAAAACTCACACTTATATTTATCAAATGAGTTGCAAAATGACTAGAAAATATAGTCAAGACATTGACAAAGTTTGAAATAATAATTTTCTCCTTCAAACTTTGCTTTCGTCAAAGAATGCTCCATTTGCAGCAATTACAGCATTGCAGACCTTTGGCATTCTAGCTGTTAATTTGCTGAGGCAATCGGGAGAAATTTCACCCCATGCTTCCAGAAGGCCCTCCCACAAGTTGGATTCGCTTGATGGGAAATTTCTTGCGTGCCATACGGTCAAGCTGCTCCCACAACAGCTCTATGGGGTTGAGATCTGGTGACTGCGCTGGCCACTCCATTACAGATAGAATACCAGCTGCCTGCTTCTTCCCTCCAGATTCTCAACTAGCTCAAAGTAAGGTCAGTTTTATAGCTCCTCTAAACAGCAAAATTGTTTACAGCGGTGCTAACATAATTGCACAAGGGTTTTCAAGTGTTTTCTAATCATGCATTAGCCTTCTAACACAGTTAGCAAACACAATGTACCATTAGAGCACTGGAGTGATGGTTGCTGGAAATGGGCCTCTATACACCTATGTAGATATTGCATTAAAAACCAGACCGTTGCAGTTAGAATAGTCATTTTGCACATTAACAATGTATAGAGTGTCTTTCTGATTAATTTAATGTTATCTTCATTGAAAAAAAACTGCTTTTCTTTCAAAAATAAGGAGATTTCTAAGTGACCCTAAACTTTTTTGTACGTATGTACACCTTTGCATTCCATGGTTTTTCTTTTAAAGATTTTATTTACTACATTGTAGAATCATATTGAAGACCTAACTATGAAAGAACACTTAACCCATTACTGACCGCCAATACGCCTTTTCAAGGCGGCCACTAACTGGCTTTATTCTGATGCATACGCCTTTTCACGGCGCTGCATCAAAATAAATCTGCGGCGCCGGGAGTAGTTAAAACTCCCTGTTCTCGGCTAGCTGAGAACTTGGGGCAGCACTTCACTGCGGCAGGCCGTATAAACCCTTAGATGCGGCGCTCAATAGTGAGCGCCGCATCTAAGTGGTTTTGGTGAGAGGGAGGGAGCTCCCTCTCACACCCCACTGGCACCCTGCTATGAGATCGCAGGGTGCCAGTGTCTTCTATGGTAGCCGAGGGCTTAATAAAGGCCCCCCCAGGTCTGCCTGTAGTGGATACCTGCTATGTCATGCCTCTGGCGTGGCGTAGCAGATGCCTTGTCGTTGTAAATGGACAGACAGTAATACACTGCAATACAGAAGTATTGCAGTGTATTATAAAAGCGATTGGATGATCGCATAATGAAGTCCCCTAGTGGGACTAGTAAAAAAAAATAGTTTAATAAAGTTGTTATTAAATAAGTGGGAAAAAAATGAAAACCCCACTTTTTCCCCTTACAAAATGCTTTATTATGGGAAAAAAAAAGTTGAAATCCTACACATATTTGGTATCACCGCGTCCGTAACAACCCCAACTATAACGCTATTCTGATATTTAACCTGCTCGGTGAACGCTGCAAAAAATTAAATAAAAATCAATGCCAGAATTGCTGTTTTCTGTTCATCCTGCTTTCAAATTTTTTTTATAAAAAGTGATCAAAAAGTCACATGTACTCCAAAATGGTACCGATAGAAACTACTAGTCGTCCCGCCAAAAAAAACCCTCATACAGCTGCATCGGTGGAAAAATAAAGTTATGGCTCTTCAAATATTGAGACACAAACACATCATTTTGAAAAAACAGTTTTTACTGTGTAAAAGTAGTAAAACATAAAACTATATAAATTTGGTATTGTCACAATCGTAACGACCTGCTGAGTTATGTTATTTATACTACACGGTAAACTGCGTAAATTAAAGACGCAAAAAAAGTTAATGAATAAATTATATTTAAAAATACAACTTGTCCCGCAAAAAATATGTCCTTATACAGCTATGCCGAAGCAGAAATAAATTTATAGCTCTTGAAATAAGACGATGGAAAAACGTTAAAAATAGCTTGGTCATTTAGTAGTAAACAAAAAAGTGTTAAACAAGAATGTTTTATCTTTTAGATACTTCAAAGTAGCCCCCTTTTGTTTTGATGACCGCTTTGCACGCTCTTGCCATTCCCTCAATCAGCTTCATGAAGTAGTCCTTTGGAATGGTTTGTAACCGTTTTGAAGGAGTTGGCTGCTTTTCCTTCACTTTGTGATCAAAATCCTCCTAAACCATTTCAATTGGGTTAAGATTGGGTGATTGTGCAGGCCATGTCATCTGACGCAGTACTCAATCGCTCTCCTCCTTGGTCAAATAGCCCTTACGTAGCCTGGAGGTGTGTTTGGGCTCGTTGTGCTGTTGAAAAAAAATGATGGTTCCACTAAGCGCAATCCAAATGGGATGGCAAGTCGTTGCAGAGTGCTGTGGTAGCTATTCTGGTTGTATTCCTTGAATTTTGAATAAATCGCTAACCGTGTCATTAGAAAAGAACCCCAACACCATCACACCACCTACCTACTCAATGCTGCATGGTGGGAACCACACGTGTAGTAACCATCCTCTCACCTTTTCTGCGTCTCACAAAGATATGGCGTTTGGATCCAAAAATCTCAGTTTGACCCATCAGACCAAAGTACAGATTTCCATTGGTCTAATGTCCATTCCTTGCTTCTTGAACCAAGAAATTCTCTTCTTATTTTCCTCAGTAGTAGCTTCTTTAAAGCAATTCCACCATGAAGACCTGATTCTCGCAGTCTCCTCTGAACAGTTGGTGTTGAGATGTGTCTGGTACTTTCTCTGTGAAGCATTTATGTGGGCTCTAATATGAGGTGCTGTTGTTTTTGCGATTTTAACGCTGGTAACTAACAAACTTATCATCTGCAACAGAGGTAACTCTTGGTTTTCTTTTTTTTGGGGGGCGGTCCTCGTAAGAGCCAGTTTCATCATAGCGTTTCATGGTTTTCATGACTGCACCTGAGGACACCTTGAACTTTCTTGAAATTTTCCAGATTGACTGACCTCCAAGTCTTAAAGTAATGGTGGGCTGTCGTTTCTCTTGCCATAATGTGGATTAGAACGGTAGTTGCATAGGGCTAAACACCCTATGGAAGTGCACAATACAACTGAAGTTCTCAAACACATTATGAACGCAAGGAATTCAACAAAATAACTCTTGACAAGGTATAGTCGGTGATTGAAAACCATTCCAGTTGACCTCATGACGCTGAATGAGAGAATGCCAAGAGTGTGCAAAGCTGTCATCAAAGCAAAAGGGGGCCACTTTGAAGATGCTAAAATAAAAAACAAATTCTGCTGCTTTTAAAAAAATTTTGTTTACCACTTAATTCCATGTGTTCCTTCAAAGTTTTCATGTCTTCAATATGAATCTTCAATGAAGAAAAAAATATATATATAAAAAAACATAGAATAAAAGCATTTTGACCTTTTACGATCTACAGAGGTACCTTCACAGATTCACAAGCAACCTGATGAAAGGTTGTAATCCACCCAGAACGTTGCTGCTTAATACTTGATCTATTCTCACCAGCGGTGTTCTATGGATCTTGCTATGAATTTCACTTGAAGCATACACAAGGTGTGAATTGCTGTTTCATTTCTTTATTGATTTAAGTCGAACATTGTTGACCTAATATGTGTTTCTAAACTTTCCACAGCTTTGCCTTTTTATAAATGTGATCGCTTGGGCTTTCATACTTGAATTGTTCTTTAACTCTCGTTTCCTTTCATTCAGAAATAAAGCCCAGAGAGCCAAACTTCACTCTTAAGAGAACATTCAAGGTGGAGAATACAGGGCAGCTTCAAGTCATAGTTAAAAGCATGGAAATCAGCGGGTATTCCTGTGAAGGTTATGGATTCAAGATATTGAATTGTCAGGAGTTTGCACTAGGTCCCAATTCCTCTAAGGAAATTGTCATATTGTAAGTAAAACATTTGACATGTTCTAAAATTTGCGCAAAGCATAAACCAAGTTCCTTCAGAAAGTTTGCAGATATGCGCAACTTCCATTTATGTGACAAGTGGATGTTCTAGTTTACCTTTTCAACTTTATGCAATTTCTAAAAATGTATTAGTAATTCACCATATAATATGCTATATGTAGTAATATTGTATATGTGCAATTATAAGATTGCACTGTAAGTAGATAAAAATACCCTGAAAGGGGAATTAACATGCTTGACCCCGGTAGAGAATGTAGTGTTTCTTGTCTTAAAGTTGGCAAACTGCTTTAAAATGGCATAAAGGAATCATTAAAATTGGCTTAACCGCCGAACAGTCAAATTAAAATCGAAAAAAAAATAAAACCTCCCGAAAATGTCACCATTTTTTTATTCATTGTAGCTGTATGAGATCTTGTACTTTGCAAAACTAGTTGTAGTTTTTATAGGAACCATTTTTGTGTACGGCAATACCAAATTAATATAGTTTGTTATACTTTACTACTTTTGAATAGTAAAAACGCTTTTTGTACAGAATGACTTTTTTCTATGTGTGCATTCCACGACCAGTAACAAACTTTACTTTTTCTGTCCACTGAGCTGCACGAGGGTTTTTTTTTTTTTACAGGATGACATCTAGTTTTCATTGGAACCATTTTGGGGTACATGTGACTTCTTGATAACTTTATTTTATTTTTTATTTCTGTTTTGGTGAGTAGCGATGAACAGTAAACAGCTATTTTATTTTCATGGCGTTAACCTAGCGGGATAAATAACAAATTTATTTTAAAGTACGGGACGTTACGGATGCAGCAATACCAATTAGGCCCCTGTCATATCGCGCTTGTGCTATCCGCCGAGCGTATACTTTTTTATACTTTTTTATAAAAACGTGGACCATTGAAAACTTCTACAAACGTGTAACATTTTCTGTTTACCTCTGTTGTTGATAGTTGAAGCTTTTTTTTTTTTTTTTTTTAAACTGAACATACAAACTTATAGCATTACATTTGCATACGTTGTCCATTGAGAACAATGCTAAAAAATACTTTACGTCGCATATACGTTTTTTGAAGTACAGAATAGCGTAGCAGACTATACTTTTGAGTACTTTCAAAAACCATATCCCAACGTAAACCATGACAAACATAGACCAAATGGATGCTATTTTGGTCTACGTTTGACCCGTTCTAGGCTATGTATAAGCCGAGCTATACGTTTCAATACTTTTTTTAATGTTTTTAAAAACGTATACGCTTGGAGGATCGCACAAACGCGATGTGATTGGGGCCTTGACTATTTTCTTATTTTTTTTTCTCATTAAAAAAAAACATTGTATTTTTCTTCTGTATATCCACTTAGGCCCCAGGCACATGAATGTATTTTTTTCATCCCGTAAATACGTGTCCTTTGTCACACGTATTCGACCAGTATTCCACCCGTATTTACGGACCCATTTTCTCTGCACTAATTGGCAGCCAACCTTCTCTCTATCAGTGCTGGATAGAGTGAAGGAGCAGCCCTTTCAGGCAGAGTTTCGTGAGTGGAACGCATCGATTGTAAGTAAAAGAAATTCATACGTACCCCGGCCGTTGTCTTGGTGACGCGTCCCTCTTTTGACATGGTCTGACCTCCCTGGATGACGCGGCAGTCCATGTGACCGCTGCATCCTGTGATTGGCTGCAGCGGTCACATGGGCTGGCCAAACTGGAGGAAGAAGCAGGGAGTTCTGGGTAAGGATTAACTTTTTTTTATTACCGGTTTTGAAGTAACTTTAGACATCTATATTGTGAGCGCCGTGCATGGTACTCACTGTCCAGGGTGCTGAAAGAGTTACTGCCGATCAGTGCAGCCCCTTCTCTCTGTCCCGCACTGATCGTTTAACTCTTTCACCACCCTGGACAGTGACTATGTCCTGACGTCGCCTACCAATGCTCCCGTACTTACGGGTGCACACATGTAGCCACCCGTAATTGTGGGAGCCCCATAGACTTCTAAGGGCCTGCCCGTGCCGTAATTACGGCCTGAAATAGGACATGTTCTATATTTTTCAACGGCCAGGGCACCTTTCCATAAGCAAACGAAAGTCTATGGGCCAGTAATTATGGCTGTTTTTACGTTCGTGTGCATTAGGCCTAAGTCAATGCTACCTGCGGTATCTATGGCATCTGAGGGTCGACCGACTGGTTCATTGACTAAAAAAAAAATAAGACACGATGTGTAACTCTTGCGCCTCATGCACACGACCATGTGTGCCGGCCGATTCACCCACTAAAGTGAATGGGTCCGTGAAGACTATAGGGTGCCACTCGGATGCCGTCAAAAATGGCCGGAGTCGCACAACGGTCATGTACATGAGACGTTAGGGAGCAAGTATGATTGATTGGGGGGGTGGTATCATGAGTAAAGGGCTTTACTGTGCATTGAATGTATTCCTGCTTTATGATTTAGTGCTTATTTTTTTACTTTAGTAATCTGTCCTTTGACTCCATTCATCTCAATCTGAATAACGAGAACTAGTCAGTAGGTTCCTTACTAATAATCACTTTTTCCTTTGTTTGGATGTTCCTACGGAGACCTGTAAACCTGGCAGGCTTGTTAAGCATGTTTCCCTCTCCTGGGCAGTCAAACCGCAGAACTGCGGAGAAATTCAGAGAAGTGGATAGATGTTCAACTTCAGCCAAGGACAGAATTTCCTTTCTCTGGTAGAGCTATTATTGAAGCTCCTATTTAATAAACACTTGATCCCAGACAGAAACTTCCCTACTTGTTTCTGTGGTGGAATTGGCTGCCTGCCTTGAAGAGACCTCTATGCTTGACAGATATTGCTTTCTCCTAGGTGAATGTGGGAACGCTTTTATATTTTTGTTTTTTTTTTTTGTTTTTTTTTTTATTGCCAATGTAGACTTTGTCCGATAAGGCAGTGAACTTGCTGACAAACACCTTTTTTGTAGGGAATTTTATTTTATTTTTTTTATATAATTAGCGTATTCTCTTGGTTTATTTTTGTTCAAAACCATAATATCTAAATTACACGTCAAAGCACTGAATATATTCGATATTATTCATGTGTATGTAGTTTAATTGACACTCCCTGATGGTACACCATAAACTGTTCTTTCCTTTTTCTCCAGGTTTACACCAGATTTCACCTCCTCACGAGTAATTCGTGAACTGAAGATTGTTACAGCAGGAGGCTCTGAATTTGTTTTTGTACTAAATGCATCCCTTCCATACCACATGCTGGCCTCCTGTGCAGAGGCGCTACCACGGCCCAACTGGGAGTTGGCACTGTATGTAGTTATCTCAGGAATTATGAGGTACCGTAGTGGAATCTTCACCTCTTCGCTATCACTGAATTATTTTTAAACATACTTCTTCTACGTTCCCATTCTGTTTATTAGGTTTACATTGGAAAGGCTATTCTCAGGGTGTAGTTGAATTGCTTTATTTAAAGGGGAATTTAAATGAATCTGAGCAGAGCAACTACTGAGATGTGGGGAAGAGGAGGAGGCACAGAGGGAACTGAGAGATTTGTCCTGTCTCATCCTTCTGTCCATGAGCTCCTATCCTGAGAGTTGGGCAGACAATGCAGGAGAGGTTTTTCAGTTTTCTATGAGCCCCCCCCCCCCCCCCCCGTCCTTTACTCCAGCAAATATTTTGCATTTAATATTTTTGTGTGCATTTTAATTAAAATTGTGGGATTTTTTTTCTTTTCTCGTCAGTTTGCTGTTTCTTTTGGTTATTGGAACAGCTTACTTAGAAGCTCAAGGAATATGGGAGCCGTTCAGAAGGCGACTCTCTTTTGAGGTATCAAATCCTCCTTTTCATTTGGGCCGACCCTTTGATCTCAGAAGGATAGTCGGCATATCAACAGAAAGCAAGTAAGTTATTATTGCATCTCAGTGTTTTAAGTCTGTTAACTCTTCCTTTGTAGAGTGACTATTGATCACTTCCTTTGGGTTCTAGATTAACATCTCTATGCCATCCAGTCTCTGCTATTTACAACTCTAGATTGTAATATCTTATTAATCTCCTTACCTGTAACAATATATTCAATATGTGCCCTCCAAGAGCATTAGTACTGTGGGCTGGGCACGGTTCCAGACAGAAGCGTCCCCCAATAATTTACCACAAAGGCAGCTCCATAATATATGAACAACCACAGAGAAGAAAGAAGAGCTTATAGCCAATATTATGTAAAAGATATAATTTTATTAACACATATGACAAAACAAAGTTTAAAAGTTAATGGAAGGACAAGACCCTAGTATAAAAATAGGAGCGATTACTGACGCTCGCAGTATAGAGTAGTGGGTATCTGCATCACCGAATAATGGTCATATATAAACTCAAATAGGGTAGGTTCCCATATTAAGACGTTAGTAAACCATACAACAGTATAGTACGTCAAGTAATAAGGTAGAAGAATGAGAGACCAATGATTAAAGTAGAGTGCTAATGCATAGATAGTGTTTAGAGCAGATGGCAATAGCTTACCCATAGATGTAAAGACAGTGTTCAGTGCTCGCTCCAGCACAGACCCCCAACGCGCGTTTCGCAAGAAGGTGCTTCCTCAGGGGCGGATGTGTTGTGTATGTTCTGTAAATTGCTGCCCTTATGTATTATCACGTAATAGAAATGGCGCAGTGTGATGACTGTCGGCGCATCCCCTGTGACACACCTGGAAGCGAGGACCGCCCTACATCCGGCTCCAGGCACTGGAGCGCACATTCGGATTCCCGACGCGTTCCGGTCCTCGCTTCCGGTTGTGTCACAGGGGATGCGCCGACAGTCCATTATTCTGTGATGCAGATACCCACTACTCTATACTGCGAGTGTCAGCAATCGCTCCTATTTTTATACTCGGGTCTTTCTCCTCTGGTTGTTTCTGTAACAATATATGTATAATTAAGACTAACCTCGTCCAAATTTTTCACAAACTTGAATTGTTCATACGCATGCTGGGGCCACTATTATTCAACTTATTTATTAATGATATAGAGGATGGGATTAATAGCACTATTTCTATTTTTGCAGATGACGCCAAGCTATGTAGTATTGTTCAGTCTATGGCAGATGTTTGTGAATTGCAGGCTGATTTGAACACACTAAGTGTTTGGGTGTCCACTTGGCAAATGAAGTTTAATGTTGATAAATGTAAAGTTATTCCGCTGGGTACGAACAACCTGCATGCATCATATGTCCTAGGGGGAGCTACACTGGGGGAGTCTCTTGTTGAGAAGGATCTGTGTGTACTTGTAAATCATAAACTCAATAACAGCATGCAATGTCAATCAGCTGCTTCAAAGGCCAGCAAGATATTGTCGTGTATTAAAAGAGGCATGGACTCGCGGGACAGGGATGTAATATTACCACTTTACAAAGCATTAGTGAGGCCTCATCTAGAATATGCAGTTCAGTTCTGGGCTCCAGTTCATAGAAAGGATGCCCTGGATTTGGAAAAAATACAAAGAGCAACAAAGCTAATAAGGGGCATAGAGGATGACTAAGGGGGGACATGATTAATTTATATAAATATATGAATGGCACATACAAAAAATATGGTGAAATCCTTAACTCCATTTTTTGTGTTTTAGCTTTAATTCTGCTGGAAGTGACTCAAACAATGGCTCTAACAGAGGCTTGTATAGTGTGAATTCCAACGTAAAAAACACTAGTAATCACAAGCCGAGCTACCCAACATCCAGCGTACACAGAAATGCAGCGGATGTGGAAACTGTTAGAGCAAAAAACTCCAGTGTATCTAGCAGAACGTCAGTACAAGTGTCTACAACACAGCCATCTAGCAAAACTTCCTCCTTGACCACAGACTCTAGCGCTGCTTCTCACAGTTCATCTTTATCCAGGCGCATGCGAGGAATAAAACTAAATCTTGCACCACCACAAGGACCAGGCTTACAGGAGCAGCTTGTGCCAACACAACCACCAACCGTGCCTCAGACACAGCCAGAGCAAACCGCAGATATATCCCGAACAGGGACCTCTATCTCTTCTCACCCAGAGTACTTTGGAAATAGTGGCAGTGGTGGTAATACTAGGCACAGTTCGGATGATGCAGATATAACTAATCTCATAGAAGTAATGGATAAAGATTTTGACAATTCTGAACCCCCTCCATCAGATGTGTTTATAGAACAACCTCCATCTCCAGCAGCAAAAAGTAAAGGTAACAACAACCTGTTTTATTGGTATTTTAAATGTCAAAGGCTTTAGTTTAAGCTGTAAGCAAAAAATATATTGGCAGTTTAATTTGGAAACACGATATGTCGTCATTTTCAAGAACTAAAATTAGCATTACAATTTCGGAAAAAATATTTTGCAGTCTAGTTATGTCTGAGTTTCACACTGGAATCATGGGTTCCATTTTGACAAGACCCTTGATGGATCCATTTTGTAGTAGATACCATTAACTGTCCAGTTTTTTATTTCTTTATACCAGACAGATTAGTACAGCATATGACTCTATTCTGCCCGTCCGGGGCCATGGACACCTAAGGCTGGGTTCACACGACCATGTTACGTCCGTAATGGACGGAACGTATTTCGACCCCAAGTCCCGGACCGAACACATTGCAGGGAGCCGGGCTCCTAGCATCATAGTTATGTACGGCGCTAGGAGTCCCTGCCTCGCTGCAGGACAACTGTCCCGTACTGTAATCATGTTTTCAGTACGGGACAGTAGTTCCACGGAGAGGCAGGGACTCCTAGCGTCGTACATAACTATGATGCTAGGAGCCCGGCTCCCTGCACTGTGTTCGGTCCGGGTCTTCCGGCCGAAATACGTTCCGTCCATTACGGACGTAACATGGTCGTGTGAACCCAGCCTTACAGAATAATAAGACTTGAGGGAACAAGACCTTGTTCTTTAGCATTACTTCTCTAGTCCACTCTAACAGCATGTCGGAGTTGGACTAGCCCACATAAATACTCCATAAGGTTCTGTATAGGATCACCCTGACTGAGGGGAAGTTCATAGCTTTTTTTTTTATTTCATACACCCTATTAGTTTTTAGTCTACCCATGGTTTAATTGTGAAAACAGCAAAGTTTATGTTCTCTTTAGAAATGGACATGCATTTCTGCCAGTTAGGCCTTGTGAATAATTTCTTCTGTTAGGTCCAATGTACCACAGTCTGACAAGTTGCTAAATACTTGTCTATTTTAATATATTTTCTCCTTTTAGTTTTACTCTATGAGCACAAGACTGTACAGATCTTTAATTCATAGAAGTTTAATGCTACTACATTGAGACTACTTTTAGACCGTATACTGGATTGAGAGTTTTCTTTTTTCTACCTTTTACCTCCTAGGGAAAGGGAGGTCTCTTCAGCATAGAGTTAAATTCCAAAAGAAACCAGAAGAGAGAGAGAGAAGAGGAAAAGGCAAGACACACGAAGATGAGCTGAAGGACTCTCTTGCAGATGATGACAGCTCTTCCACCACCACTGAGACTTCCAATCCTGACACGGAGCCACTTCTTAAAGAGGTATGATCCGAAGTCACCTAATATTTACAAAGAAATGGAGATTTAATTATAACGGTACAACACGCTGTCCAGAAAATGTATTGCTTGTGTGGATTATCTGAGCAGTATTATTGGCCGTGGTTGGCATCACTTTGTTATAATTTGTATATTGATGTGTTGAGGGTTTTCATCCCACTGGTTAGGCCCCATGCACGCAATCGTTGCAGGTGGCCGCAGACAATCGTTCGCATTTGCGACCCGTGCTCCAATTATAAAGTATGGGAGCGCGGACCATAAAAAGCAAAAGATATGACATGTCCTATCTCTTGCAGACTACAAGACGGACGCCTTCCCGTAAATATAAGGGAAGGTGTCCGTGGGCAATAGAAGTGAATGGGTCCGTAATTACGGTCCACAGTTAGACCATTTTTACAGGCGCGTGCATGGGGCCTTATTCTTTGTCTAGAGGGCTGTGGCACTGGCATGTAATATTAAGCCCTATACACAATTGGACATTCTATTTTATCCTATTTGCGGACATAATAGGTTGTCCTAATTCTGTGAGCACGCGTGATCACCGTGGTAGCCAGTCTGTTTTCTGATCGTAGAAGCCTCTGGTTCTGGCCGTTAAACTCCTTAGATGCTATGGTCAATAGTGACTGCAGCGTTTAAAGAATTTGACTAGCGGGATCCCTATGTCAGCCCATCGGCACCCCCATGACGAAATCGCTGTATGCTATTGGGTTACCATGGCTGCCGGGGCCGAAGACATCCATTTTTTTCATTAAAAATATTTTGTGTAAAAATAGTAGACCATAAAATAATACATATATGGTATCACAGCAATCGACCCCTTTTTGTTTTTTTCAAATTCCCCAATTTAGTTTTTTATTTAATGTTAATAAATTATATGTACCCCAAAATGGTGCCAATAAAAACTTCTACTGGTCTCCCAAATAACAGGCCCTCGTAAAAAAAAAAAAAAAGCTGAGTACTGTTCAGGTACTTGCATACAGTATATTGCCATTCCCTACCATTTTTTGGTTTCTGTCCAATAGTAACTTGAGGAATGTAGAATTTTTACTGCAACTCTTATGTCATCATACAATAATTGTGTTTTATTCGTTCAGGAGACTGAAAAATCGAAGGGAAAACAAGCCATTACTGATAAAATAGAAAATGAAATTGGTAAAGTAAATCACAAGAGCAAGAAAGTTCTTAACACCATCAAAAAGGAGAATGTAACAGAAGTTAAACCAAGGTGAGAAAAAAAAATCCAATTCTTTTTTTTTTTTCTCAAAGTGAACCTATCAAGTGATTTTATGATTTCTTTTCAGAGAGCAGTATTTGCTACAAGGAGAGAAAATGAGCTCCGTAATACAGCGTGTTACATGATTTGAAGCCGTAAAATGCAGAGTTAAGGGGGTTTTACACTCGGCAATTATTGGGCAGACGAGCGTTCATAGATCGCTCCTTGCTGATAATTGCCCTGTGTAAAAAGGGCAGCGATCTTCAGAGGAAAGAGCAAATGATCGTATCATTTAAAAAAAGTCAAATATTAATGTCAGCAGCACATCTCCCTGTGTAAACAGGGAGACGCGTTGCCGAAATGATGATGATGTATGGAGACGATAGATCGGAGTAACGACTGCTCATCCGCATACAAAGCTCCTTGCGACCGGAGTAGACGAGTACGATCAACGATGTCTCGTTGAACGGCGCTCGCTAAATCGGCAGGTGTAGTAGCGGCTTTACTCCTGACAAGACTCCTAGAAGAGAGAAAATGAGTTTCCTGCCTACACAGGCAATTGCCCACTTTCCCTTTATCAGTGTGTGTACAAAGAAAGCTGTCAATCAGCCTTGTGGGCTGGGTTAGCAGGACTATCAGTCTCTATCTGGAGTCCTGTCAGGATTTAGGCCTCATGCACGGCAATCATGGACCGTGCACACACTAGATGTGCATTGACTTTAAGGCCTCGTGCATGTCCATGCAGTATTTACAGCCAGTAAATACTGCACGGATGCGCCACAGAGTGTCTCTGCATTTGCGGACCGTGCTCACAGTAATAAGTATAGGAGCACGGTCCGTAAAAAAGCGGGTCCTGTTTTTTGCGGGTCATTTCTACAGCCCGGACACACCCGTAAATATACGGGAAAATGTCCGTGGCCGATAGAAATGAATGGGTCAGTATTTTATCTTCAATTACGGATCCGTAATTGCGGATAAAAGTTACGGTCGTGTGCATGAGGCCTAATGAGCCCGGCCCGTAACATGACTTGTCCTATATTTTTGTGGACCGGGCTCCTGGACAATGCACGGACCGTTGAATCCATGGTCGTGTGCATTGGCCCATAGGAAAGAATGTGTCCTATACTATCAGCAATTACGGATAGTATGCCGACCGTAATGCACAGTCGTGTGCATGAGGCCTTACTCTATTTACTCAGAAATCCTGCTTCAAATCAGATAAACCTATAGATCACAGAGCTGAGATACTCTCCCTGTATCATATGCTGCTCTTAGATAGGGCTTCATAAGTCACCTGACTAGTTACGAAAAGGACTAGAACGCCCATAAAGGGAACTTAAGCTGTTCAGTCATGAAATAAAAAAGGAGCCACTTTCTAGTAAAAAGCTTATTTCGTTTTGCCCTGTTTTCTAGTTCTATTAATGGATCCAGCATTGTAAGCAATGGATGTGTTTGTTATTCTTTCTAAGCTTCATGCAATAGTGTTTTAGTATGTCTAGTATAGAGGAGAGCAGTGGCGTAGCTATAGGGATCGCAACTGCGACAGGGCCCCCGTTGCCACACAGCGCTCGTCCCCCCTCCAACTGAATCTGCTTTCTCATGACACACATTCATTTGGGTTCAATGCATTCACTGTGTCGCGAGCGGCTCGGCGCAGGCAGGCGCGATGTAGTGACGTCATCACGCCTGTCTGCACTGAGTCACTCAGCACAGTGCAGAGGAGGAGATGGATCCTCCACCCGTCGTGGGAACGGGAATAGGTAAGTAATTGTTATTTTTCTATTAGGTACATATGGGGGCATTATACTGGGTATGGGAGGAGAGGGGAGGCCGCTGAAATCGACGCGAGCATCCATCTGTGATGCACAGCAGAATACCTGCTGCTGAATATTTATCGCTGGTAATTAGGCCAGTGTGACCAAGATACAGACCCCTGAGGATGAGTATTTGAAACGCGTAGGGTCGTTTTTGTATGTGGGATTGTTGCATAGGGGACAGTAGCATTGTAGTGGACCCAGCACTAGGAGACTCCGGTGTTTGATCACGGACCCTGGTGTGTTCTTGGGGCTCGTACTATTGTTGTGCCCAGGTCAAATGCTGATACCGGTGAATATCTATACAAACACTGAGATATACTTATCTCAATTACTCAGTGTTTATTGTTTAATACATTTTTTTATATACACGGTGGGGCTTTTTTCACAGTGGTGTGTTACCCCTGTTTTTAGCGAGTTACTATAATAAAAGGTATATTTTACTCAATTGTCACTTCAGTGAATTTACTAATTTTCTATATTGTGGGAGCACAATTATATACATCATTCAATACAGTGAATTTATGGGAGGAGAGGGGCTCATATGGTAGCTGCTGAGGGCGAATTCTACTGTATGGGGGCATTATACTGTATGGGACAGCTATGGGGAGCATTATACTGTATGGGACAGCTATGGGGAGCATTATACTGTATGGGGCAGCTATGAGGGCATTATGCTGTATGGGGCATCATTATACTGTATGGGGCAGCTACGGGGGGGCATTATACTGTATGGGGCAGCTATGGGGAGCATTATACTGTATGGGGCAGCTATGAGGGCATTATGCTGTATGGGGCATCATTATACTGTATGGGGCAGCTACGGGGGGCATTATACTGTATGGGGCAGCTATGGGGGGCATTATACTGTATGGGGCAGCTATGGGGGGCATTATACTGTATGGGGGGCATTATACTGTATGGGGGGCATTATACTGTATGGGGCAGCTATGGGGGGCATTATACTGTATGGGGCAGCTATTGGGGGCATTATACTGTATGGGGCAGCTATGGGGGCATTATACTGTATGGGGGGCATTATGCAGTATGTGGCAGCGAGGGGAGCATTATAGTTTATGGGGGCATTATACTTTGAGGCAGCTATGGGGGGCATTATACTGTGTGGGCAGCTATGGGGGGCATTATACTCTGGGCAGCTATGGGGGGCATTATACTGTGTGCGGGCAGCTATGTGGGGGAATTATACTATGTGGGGGGCAGCTATGGGGGGCATTATACGGTGTGGGGGCCAGCTATGAGGGGGCATTATATGGTGTGGGGGCCAGCTATGGGGGGGGCATTATACGGTGTGGGGGCAGCTATGGGGGGCATTATACGGTGTGGGGGCAGCTATGGGGGGCATTATACGGTGTGGGGGCAGCTATGGGGGGCATTATACTGTGGTGGGCAGCTATGGGGGGCATTATACTGTGTGGGCAGCTATGGGGGGCATTATACTGTGTGGATTCAGCTATGGGGGGCATTATACTGTATGGGACAGCTATGGGGAGCATTATACTGTATGGGGGCATTCTACTGTATGGGGCAGCTACGGGGGGGGGCATTATACTGTATGGGGCAGCTATGGGGGGCATTATACTGTATGGGGAAGCTATGGGGGGCATTATACTGTATGGGGAAGCTATGGGGGGCATTATACTGTATGGGGAAGCTATGGGGGGCATTATACTGTATGGGGTAGCTATGGGGGGCATTATACTGTATGGGGGGGCATTATACTGTATGGGGCAGCTATGGGGGGCATTATACTGTATGAGGCAGCTATGGGGCATTATACTGTATGGGGGGCATTATACTTTATGTGGCAGCTATGGGGGGCATTATACTGTGTGCGGGCAGCTATGGGGGCATTATACTGTGTGGGCAGCTATGGGGGGCATTATACTGTGGGCAGCTTTGGGGCCCATTATACTGTGTGCAGCTTTGGGGCCCATTATACTGTGTGCGGGCAGCTATGAGGGGGCATTATACTATGTGGGGGCAGCTATGGGGGGCATTATACAGTGTGGGGGCCAGCTATGGGGGGGCATTATACGCTGTGGGGGCATTATACTGTGTGGGCAGCTATGGGGGGCATTATACTGTGTGGGCGGCTATGGGGGGCATTATACTGTGTGGGCGGCTATGGGGGGCATTATACTGTGTGGGCAGCTATGGGGGGCATTATACTGTGTGGGCAGCTATGGGGGGCATTATACTGTGTGGGCAGCTATGGGGGGCATTATACTGTGTGGGCAGCTATGGGGGGCATTATACTGTGTGGGCAGCTATGGGGGGCATTATACTGTGTGGGCAGCTATGGGGGGCATTATACTGTGTGGGCAGCTATGGGGGGCATTATACTGTGTGGGCAGCTATGGGGGACATTATACTGTGTGGGCAGCTATGGGGGACATTATACTGTGTGGGCAACTATGGGGGGCATTATCCTGTGTGGGGGCAGCTATGGGGGGCATTATACTGTGTGGGGGCAGCTATGGGGGGGCATTATACTGTGTGTGGGCAGCTATGGGCGGCATAATACTGTGTGGGGGCAGCTATTGGGGGCATTATACTGTGTGGTGGCAGCTATGCGGGGGGTATTATACTATGGGGGGGCATTATACTGTGTGGGGGCAGCTATGGGGGGGCATTATACTGTGTGGGGGCAGCTATGGGGGGGCATTATACTGTGTGGAGGTAGCTATGGGGGGCATTATACTGTGGTGGGCAGCTATGGAAGGCATTATACTGTGGGAGCATTAATGGGGTCTGTCTGGCAAGGCAGCTGGGCATAGGCGTGCACAGGGCCTGTTGGTGTTGGGAAGGGGTAGGGGGGCCCAAGCTGAATTCTTGCACCTGGGCCCATGAGCCTTTAGCTACGCCCCTGGACGAGAGGAGAATATATTTTGACATGTATACATCCATGATTTAGCCATGGCAACCAGAATAGACAGGTCCATTGTTTACAGTGCTTCATACATTCAGAGAATTGGATAAAGGTGCAGAATAGAGATCAGGTTTATATTCACATCATAAAGTTGTGTTTATAACAAACAAGCAAAAAGGTCCGTGTATTACCTACATTTCCTATAAAATATTAACTAGTCTGTTTTGTCCAGCCCTTTACATGATCCGACATGTAGAGTAATCTTTGGCAAGCTTTCCTAATGGATTTTCTTTACATTACTTGAATTGTTATGGATGGAAACAAATAAACTGTGGACATGGTTGGATTGTTGCATATAGTATGATGTTGTATTATACTGGTTTCTAAGAAGTTTTTTTTTATTTTATTTCAAGCTCTTTGGAATTGCCATACACCACCCCCCTAGAAAACAAACAACATAAAAATTTCTCAAAAATTTCTGTGCAGCACTCCTCAGTGAATGGTTCAAAACCAAGAAATCTACAGAAAACAAGAGGTATGTTTCCGGTTTCCTTTTAGATGCTCGGACTTCTGGTCTTTCCTTGCTAACTGCTTTATGGTTTGTCTGGAAATGAGTAGAGCACGTCTCACAGTGCATGGCTTGTTAATGTTTTGTGCAGGTCCCAACAGTAAGCTAATGGAGAACAGGCAGTCAATGCTGGCGAAACTTCTTCCTAGTCAGGAGCTAGGCAATACCAGCAGCTCAGAAGGCGAGAAAGATTCCCCACCTCCAGAGTGGGACTCTGTGCCAATTCATAAATCAGGCAGCTGTGAGTATGCACCGATGTTGTGCGCTATATATATATATATATATATATATATATATATATACCAAATGTAATATGTTGCACTCTCTACCATAAGTCCTCCATTTTCACTTTCATAGTGTTGTTGATATCACGTTCACATAACTTTCAAGTGGGTTATTAGGTAGAGTTTCATTATTATGTTTGCTTTCCATCATTCATCTGAATGCGGTATAAAACAAATAATGTTGCACTTTGAAGCTTGCACCATAATTTCTATCAGTACAATTGCCAATTTCAATAGGTTTATTACAAGTAAATCAAGCAATGTAGTGCTAGAGGGGCTTTCACAGCACAAACATAAATGTGCATTCGCAGCATATTTTGTTTAAGACGCTATACGGGTTTATGATGGGAATATAAATGATTAGCATGTCATTTGTACTTTGAAGAGAGCAGGATTTATTATGGTTGCCACTAAAATGCATATTGAGGTGTTCTGTGCCCACTATGGCTTGGGTCTGCTTTATAGAGCATGCTCCTTTGTTATCCCAGACACACAGCTATCGGTTATGCCAGTTGCACACAACAGAGTGCCACTCGGGCCGTTTTTCACGGCATCCGAGTGCCACCCGGTAGTTTTCACAGACCCATTCACTTTAGTGGGTGAATCACGGACCCGACTTTCGGATACGTGGAAAGATAGGACATGTCCTATCTTTCCACGGCTCACTGACTGGACCCGGCCGGCACACACATTCGTGTGCTTGAGGCGTAACTCTAGCGTTGCCTTTTGTTTCTGGTGCAGTGTGCTGCTGTTTGCATAGGACATTAACTCTTATACAGTATATGCATGGTTTTCCATCCATTACACAAATGCTCACTGAAATTCCTGCAATCTGGCATCTGATAATCCAGCACTTGTGTTTAGTGTAGTACTGTGATACAATGTCACGAGACCAGATGCAGAATACTGATTCAATAAATTTATAGCTGCCTATACACATTAGATAAAAATTTGGGGAGTCAACATCCCGTTACAGCTATCCCCATTCCAACATCCATATCAGCTATCCCCAAGTGGCTGAGGTGGGGAGGGGGTTACGAGGATCAGGCATGTTGGATTTCTTGACACTGTTGGGGTCAGTTCACACAGCGTTTTGACACGTTTTTTGATGCAGAAACAGAGTCGGAAAACGTGCCAAAAAACAGCCAAAAATGCCTCCAATTGATTTTATTGGGAGGTGGAGGAGTTTTTTTTTTTTTACCGCGAGCCGAAAAAACGGCTCGCAGGAATGAGAAGTGCCATGCCCTATCTTTGGGCATTTACGTCTCTGACCTCCCATTGACAAAAAATGGGAGGAAGAGAAAGCGTATTTCATGGCGTTTTTTGCCCACGGCGCTCAATGGCCGTGGGCGAAAATCGGCGTGCAAGCAGAGCAAAATTTGGAATTTTGAGGCAGATTTTCTGCCTGCAAAAAACTGTGTGAACCCAGCCTTAAAAAGACTACTTCTAATGTGGTGACAGCCTCTAAGTGCCTTTCCTCTACATAATGTGATCGGCGCTGTAATGTAGATTACAGCAGCGTTTTTTTTATTTAGAAAAACGATACATTTTGACAGAGTTATGACCTATTTTAGATTTATGCTAATGACTTTCTTAATGCCAAACTGGGCGTTGTTTAGCTTTTCACCAAGTGGGCGTTGTAAATAGGAATGTATAACACTGACCAATCAGCGTCATATACTTATCTCCATTCATGTATTCAGCATATAGTGATCTTGCTACATCATGATGTGCTGTCACTCACACGTTAACATTACTGAAGTGTCTTGAGAGTGATTAGACATCGCTACCAGCCAGGGCGCAATGTCTATTCACAATCCCGACACTTCGGTAACGTTTGTGTGGGACTTAATGACCGCAAGCGTGATCTCGCGAGATCACGCTGTAAATGACAGCACAGCGTGATCTCGATGTGCTGTGTGAGTAAGTGACACACAAACGTTACCGAAGTGACGGGACTATGAATAGACATTGCGTCCTGACTGGTAGCGATGTCTATTCGCTCTCAAGACATTTCAGTAACGTTAATGTGTGAGTAAGGACAGCACATCATGATCTAGCAAGATCACTGTGCTGAGTGCATGAATGGAAAGAAGTATATGACGCTGATTGGTCAGCGTTATACACTTCTCTTTACAACGCCCGCTTGGTCAAAGGCTAAAAAACGTTCAGTTGTAGTCATTAGCATAAATCTAAAATAGGTCATAACTATTATTATATATTTACATAAGTATAGCGTGGAGTAATATTACAATGTGGCATTTATCAAAAGCATCAACTAAAATATGTTAAAGTATGGTGGATAAATATGTTCATCAGAAAAGAGGGAATGTCAGTTTATTTTATTTGTAACATCTCTGTTTCAATGTTATAGCAGCAGACAGCCTTTATAAACTATCTGTCCAGACCCACAATGCTGATGACTTCTTAAAGCAACGGCAAACCTCACCAGCTCCTACCTCTCCTTCACCACCCCCAGCATTGGGCTATGTGGTCAGAAACAGCTACAGCAGCATTGTCAACAGCACAAACAATCAGTAAGTATGATGGGAGGAAATCCAGCAGCAATCATATTGCCTGTAGTAATTTTCTTTTTTTATTTATTTTTGTTTTACTGTATTAAGCATATTAACAGCGTAGTAAACATAGGGTTGTGTGCTACTGCTGCAATATTGCCTCCAATGGACACAAAATAAATGTGTAAGCCCATGTTATTCAGTTTATCACATCAGCCCCTCCGGACATTTACTGCACCTATTGTAGCATAGTTTAGGAGTAACCTCTAAACATAAAACATGCTTCTTAAAGGGGAACCTGTCAGCCGTTTTGAGGGTTCAAAACTGCTGACAGATCAATAAAGGGGAGAGCATTGTAACCATACCTTTGTCTCGGTCATGCAAGTTACATGACCTAGAAAATTTAGCTTAGTTACCCCGGCGCGTCGAACGCGAGGGCCACTAAGGCCGGGCTTGATCTGCAAGTTCTCCTGCACTGCGCGCTGCAAGTCCTGCCCGTTTGCTCTGAGTGGCAGCTCTAGCAGTCTCCTGACTGGCCACTAGAATGGTCATTAAGAGCAGAGTGGCACCTGTGACCTCCATGTAGGGGGGAATCCAAAGGCAGTTTCTCAGTCAGGAAACTTGTGTGACCGAGAAAAAAAAAGGTATGTTTCGAATGTTTTTATCGCTCTGTCGGCAGTTCTGAGACCTCGTTGGTTTTAGTGATAAATATCGGTGTGTGTTGACTGCATCTGCCACAGCTGCAGTCCTAAACTTTACCAGTGTTCAAGGAGAATAATACAAATGAAACAAACCAAAAAACAACACTGTGTGTAACAAAGGATCTTTTATTCTAGTGAGTTGAGAATGAATTCTATGGTCACCAAACCTAAGCTGACTAAAGCTTCGTCTTTACCGGGAAGGAATGGCAATCCCACATTTGCTGCTGTAGCTGCAGGATATGACAAGAACCCAGGTATCATCTTTATTTCACTATCCCTTTTATAATGCAATATAATAGCACTACTGTATTACATTTTATAGAAATTCCACTAAACTGTTCTCTCTACCCCCCCCCCCTTTGTTTATTTTTTTTTCTAATCAGTTGGCAGCGGATTATCAAAGTCATCTGTTGTAAAAGGTGACCTGTCTAACAGCATCGGCATGTCACATACTATTTCCGTTGACAGTGATAACTCTGATAGGTAAGGAATTGGTTGTAGATTTATATTATAGCAGTCTACACTTAAAGGCTAGTGCAGCTCATTGACTAATTTTGGTTCGGAGTGGTTTTCTGCAGCTTCTATGTACTATGATACATAGAAGCTGCAGAATCGAAGCAGTGTATTTTTTCAAATAAAAGTAAATTACAAACGTGTTAATCCACAAATAAATTCATTTCAATAGTAATTAAAAGGTGTCCATAACCATTAATTGTATCATAGTTGAGATGGCACTGCTTATAACTGTAGTTCAGTAATAGCCGCTCAGTGTCCTGTGGTTGCCATAAGAAGCCAGGGGTCATAACTTGGTTTCTGCAATCATAGGATGATTTGTTTTGTTTGTTTGCTTTACAGGAGTTGTGGGTTATTTTATGACCCCACTTTTCTCCACATAGAGCGGGATCATCCTAGATCTTTTGTGATCCAGACTACCACATTGTTGATGAAATTATGTGATTTTAGACTTTGATTGTGTGAGAATGCTCACTGTACATTTGTTTCATATTTAGTTCTGGTTTGTGGAGCCCCATCAGCAGTCCCAACAGTCCTGATTATGTTGCACTCAATTCATTCTCTGCTTTTGGACCAAGCAATTCCTTCAATTTAACAGGAGGTGAGAACATCAGCTCTTTTAATGTGTCATGGATGCTGCAAATGAACATTAATAAATATGTCCAGTACGGCTCTGAATACTACATATATTTCATTTTGGCAAAAATAATTCAAATTCATAGCAGCATTAGGCACTGTTCTCTATGGCATCATAACTTCCACTTGTACAGGATGGATGATGAAGCCCATTGACTTTAATTAAAAACTCAGCTTTCTGTTTTTGTGTTTTTTTCTGTATAGAATAGTGAAATATGCTGCATTATTATGGCCATCAAAGAGCAGTAAAAACTGAGGGTAAAGAACTAATGTGAACAGAGTTTTAAGTAGATGAGTAGTTACAGATTTTCAGCCAATTAGTATTTTCTTGCAAGAGCATATTTCTAGTAGGATGTTAAATAAACATTTTTGGCTTATTTATTAACCCCTTGAGGACCCAGCAGTTTTTTTCATTTCTCATTAATATCATTGGGGACACGGCACCAAGGGTTTAGGGTCCCTGCCATTAGGAGGCTGACACTAGGTATAAAAAGTTGGCTTCTCCAATGCAGGCTATATACCTCCCACAGGCACCAGGCTAATCTGTTTAAGCTTAGTGTCTGTGGGTAAACGCTTTGGAAAACGCCTAGTTAAAATTTTTGTATAAGCAATTGGGCGAAGAGCTCCCTGCTACCACAGAATCATCCTTGCCTTTAAATCCTGTCTAGATTATTCCAAGATTCCGCACCTTTCATTACTTCAGAGAGCAGAGAAGAAATCCTATTGCCTTTCCGACACCAGGAGGCCGTGCTTAAAACCCAAACCTTTTTGGCAGTCACTCATCCGCACCACAAAACCTGCCTCTACCAAATACACTTAGGCGTGAAGGTCTGCCAGTTCGCATGGACAGTTACTCTCCTTCCAGGAAGTTTGGCTACTCAGATGGACAATGCCTAGGTTCGTGAGGGGGGGGGGGGGGGTGTTGTCAGCGTACTTGATAGTACCCTGGAGTTGTCGTTCCAGATTTAGGAACACTTATTGAGGTCTATTTAAACCTCATTGTAGTCCTCAAAAAGGATCGTTCCCTAAGAGCTATCCTGGGTAGAGAAGCTGAACTATTTTGTGCGCATTCGCAAGTTACGGATGGAATTGTTGCGTCGATAGAACGGGGCAAGTTCCTGTCATCTATCAACATATGCAATGCCTCCTTCCACATCCCTATTGCCAGGACTCATCAGCGGTTTCTTCACTGTCTGAACACAGCATTTGCAGTTTGTCGCCGTTCTTTTTGGGCTTGCCACTGCCCCCAGGTTATTCACCAAGGTTATGGCAGCTCTCATCTTTACGCTAGAGGAGTTGCCATAATCCCCTAATTCAATGACCTCTTGACGAAAGCTCCCTCCCGACAAGACCGCTTCAGGATCTCGACACCTTGCAGAGGTTTGGTTGGATTGTCAACCAACAGAAATGTACCCTTTCTCCGTCCCAGAACATGGAATTCCTGATGAAGATGATAGGATGATGATATTCAACACCAGAATAGCCAGGGTGCTTCTTACTGCTGAAAAGATCAGGTACATCCAATCTGGAGTAGCACTAATTCACAGGAATGCCCCAAGCTCTATCTGATTTTGCCTGACTGAGTTCGAAAAAATTGTCTCTGCGTTTGAGACCATTCCATATACCTAGATCCACACATACCACTACCAACGGGCGATCGTTTCTCATTGGGACAAATTCCCCTTCTTCTTTGGATTCAATTATTCTGCCTCAATGGGTCCGCTCAAATCTTCTTTAGTGGGAATCGTCCCTTGCGGTCTTCCTGGGTCGTTCCTTCCTGCTTCTCAGGTGGCTGGTCCTCTCCACGGATGCCAACCTCACAGGCTGGGGGCCAGTATTCGGTCTTCACACAGTCCAGGGCCTGTGGTCGAAAGAAGAGGCCTCCTTGCAAATCAACCACCTGGAGATGAGGGCCATCTTCCTAGTTCTCTCTTATTGCACTCCCGTTCTTCAGGGATATCCCATCCAGATTCAGACTGATAATTTCATGGCGGTCAGCTATCTGGATCACCAGGGAGGCACTTGGAATCACTCAGTGAGTCCTCCCAGATCCTGCGTTGGGCCAAGGATAATTTTCAAGCTTTTTCTGCGGCTCGTTTGCCAGGAGTGAACAAATGGACCACGCATTTCCTCAGTCAAGACAGACTCAACAGGGAAGAGAGGTCTCTCCATCTGTAGTTCTTCTTCCAAAGATGGGGGACTCCAGACGTGGACCTATTTGTGTCCCGTCTAAATCACCAAGTCTTTGGGGCCAGAGCTTGGACTCTGCGTACGGTCATGGTGGACGCTCTTGTCACTCCATGGGATGAGGTTTTTTTTTTGTTTGTTTTTTCTCCTCTACCTTTCCCTCCAATTTCCCTTCTGTCTCTGAAATGAGTCAAGGCAGAAGGCCTTCCGGGTATACTCCTTGCCCCGGACTAGCATAGCTGGGCATGGAACACATACCTCAATAGCCTCTTGGCGGACTCTCCCTGGCAACTGACCTAATGTCTCGACCTTCTTTTACAAAGGTCTCCCATTCCATCCCTGTTTATCTCAGATGCGTTTAAAGGCTATGTAAACTCTTTGAAATAGTCTTTTTTTGTTTTTTTAAATAAAAGATCCGTGTGATTGGTGCAACTTTCTATATACTTTTTATTCAAAATTATTTCAACATTTTGAGACACAGCTGCTTTGTATCCTGTATAGAGAGCAGCTGAATCTAGCGCTGAAACCTGTATCAGTCAGGTCAGCAGCATGGATGCGTTCAGTGTCAGCGGGTCCTGTGTGTCTGACACGCAGGATCGAGCTGTTACTGATCACATCTAAGTTCAGAACTTAGATGTGATCGACAACTGGGGGTTTCTGCGTGGACCCGCTGACACTGAACCAGTCACCGGATTAAGGTCTCAGCACGCGATACAGCCGCTCTGTATACAGGATTCAAAGCAGCTGTATCTCTAAAAGTAAAAATTATTTTTAATAAATTATTTAGATAGTTGCACAAAACAGACATTTTTATTGAAAAAAATTTAAATATTTTCAAGGTGTACATACGTAGTCTTTAACAGCATGGCAGTTGAGGCAGAGGTCCTAAGATTCCATGGGCTCTCCAAATTGGTCATCCAGACCATGTTGAAGTTAAGACCATGGGACAAAGGGAAGACAAAAAATGAAAATGAATAGACCCCATTTTTTTGGGGAAGACAAGATGACCAAAAAAAAACGCAATTCTGGTGTCTTTCTATTTATATTTTTTTTGTCTTTCATCGTGTGGGATAAACAATGTTAGAATAGTTCAGACCTTTACAGACGCAGCAATACCAATTATGCTTATTTTTTCATTGTAAGCATTACTTTGGGGAAAGGGGGGGGTTTAAACATTACATTTTTATTTGTATGTTTTTTTTATAGTCACTAGTGGCTTTAAAGAAGCGATCACTAGTACAATATGTATTAAGAGTATTGTGCTTTTAGCGTCCTATTAATGGCTTAATAGAGGGGCAAAGATGGCAGACTTAGAAGCCTTCATTATGCCTCTAGGCTGCCATGGCAACCTTCGCCTCCCTCTCTAACTGCTCAGATTCTGTGGTTGCTATTGACCGTGGCTACTATTGTATCGATCTCAACCCCTCAGATGCGGCGCTCAATAGCAAGCGCCGCATCTGAGTTGTTTTGGAGAGAGGGAGGGAGCTCCCTCTCTCATCGCACCAGAAATAAGATCGCTGAGTGTCTGTGTCTCCTAATAAAGGCCCCCTTGTCTGCCTGTAGAAAATGCCTGCTAGGTCATGCCAGAGGCATGGCCTAGCAGATGCCTGTCCGTTTTAAACAGACAGGCAGTAATACACTGCAATACAGAAGTATTGCAGTGTATTATAAAAGCGATCGGATGATCACATATTAAAGTCCCCTAGTGGGACTAGTAAAAAAGTTTAAAAAAAATGTTTAATAAAGTTAATTTAAAAAAAAATTAAAAACCCACCTTTTCCCCTTACAAAATTCTTTATTATTAAAGAAACAAAATGAAGTAAAAAAAGGTACACATATTTGGTATCGCTGCGTCCATAACGACCCCGACTATAAAGCTATTACATTATTTAACCTGCCGGGTGAATACCATAAAAAAACAATGGAAAATTGCGGTTTTCTGTGAATCCTGCCTTAAAAAAATGTGATCAAAAAGTCGCATCTACGACATTTCCTGGCGTCCCTAGTACATCCTGCAGCGCAACTACGAGACTGCTCCCCGTTCGAACTCCTGTGTATAGGCACAGGCACGATCCGACATGCTTTGTCCAGAATCTATGCGTTATTGATCTCGCCCTCCAATTTGCCGCCACCTCCGTACTTGCTCAGCTGGGAGAGGGATTTGGGCGAAACATTTACACCTGAACAACAAGAACGCCTGTTCACCATGACGCATAAGTCCTCCATGGCCAGTAGATTTCAAGAGGCAGGGTTTAAGATACTGTCCCGTTGGTACAGGGTGCCTTCCAGATTGCATGCAATGATCCCGGCGGCTTCGCCACTATGCTGGAGATTTGGGGACCATGTGGGTACAATCCTGCATATTTTCTGGGACTGCCCACTCCTGACTGGGTTCTGGTCCGAGGTGTGGCGTATTTCCTCAAAGTTCACGGATTATCCTCTCCCGAGATCCCCGGGCCTCTTCCTGCTTCATTTGTGTGAGGTCCCACTGCCCTCGTATAGACGTTCGGTAGTTCGACACCTGGTAAACGCTGCTAGGGCATGTGTTCCTGCACTGTGGAGACAGTCCTATCCTCCGACGGTGGGCATGTGGTTCGGCAAGATCCAGGAAATCATGAGAATGGAGGACCTCACGGCATCAATGAAGGGGACTCATGCCTCCTTCCTAAAAACATGGCGTGAATGGATTCGTTTCCAAATGACCGAGGAATATAAAATCATCATGGCCTCGTGAATTCCCGTCTAGATCCGGTATGTCAGGTCAGCTCCCCCCCCCCCCTTCTTGTTCTCTCCCTCCCCATTTTTCTCTTCTTTCCTTCCTCACTATTTTGCCTTTACTTCTTCCTGTCTATGCTTCTCTCCTTCTATTAATGCTCTTATGCGCACTTAGGACATACCATGCACGGCTGCGGGTTCAGGGTGCATAT
Organism: Rhinoderma darwinii; assembly: GCF_050947455.1. NCBI lineage: Eukaryota > Metazoa > Chordata > Amphibia > Anura > Rhinodermatidae > Rhinoderma > Rhinoderma darwinii. The sequence continues at coordinate 186,230,364 of NC_134688.1, read as the reverse complement.
CGGAGATTTCCTAAATAACTGGTTTCAGCGACATGGTACTCTCAGGTGACCCCATGCATTTATGTGAGGCTGATAACTGACCTGTGATCCGTTGAATGTTTTTTCACTGCCATTTTCGCACTATGTTGTGTATCTTTTGTACGATTTGTGATATAAAATAACAAAATGACAAATAAAAGAATTAAAAAAAAAAAAAGTTGCATCTACTTCAAAATGGTACCGATAAAAACAATAACAATAAGTCGTCCCGCAAAAAAAAAGCCCTAATACAGCTGCATCTGCAGAACAATGAAAAAGTTATGGCTCTTCAAATATGGAGACACACAAACAAATAATTTTGAAAAAGTGTTTTTACTGTGTAGATTTATAAAATTTGGTATTGTTGTAATCATAACAACCCGCTGAATAAAGTTATTGTGTTATTTATACCACACGGTAAACGGCGTAAATTTAGGACACAAAAAAGTGGTGCAATTTCTGGGGGTTTTTTCTATTGCCCCCCCCCCTCTCCCCCCAAAAAAAAGTTGTTAATCAATAAATTCTATGTCCCCCAAAATTGGTGCTATTAAAAAATACATCTTGTCCTGCAAAAAACAAGACCTTATACAGCTATGTCGACGCAAAAATAAAGAAGTTATAGCTCTTGGAATGAGACGATGGAAAAACTTAAAAAATAGCTTGGTCATTAAGGTTTAAAATAGGCTGGTCATTAAAGGGTTAAAGGTAGTGCTTTTTATTGCTTTCATTAGCTAGTAAAAATACAAATGTAAAAAATAATAATTTTGCGTCCGTGCTGGTATAAATGTTTATTCTAATGTCATTTACTGTACATAGATACTTTTGGATACCTCAGTCGTAATGTACGGTATGTTGCAGAATATCTACATTACATATGAATACATGACATTATATCAATTGTTTACAGCATTCTCATCTGATTAATACGTTTTTTTTAAACGGTCTGTATCACTTGTCTTGTCTCGTCTCATTCTCATACTTTTTTTTTCTCTCCTTTTCACAGAAGTTTTTAGCAAGCTTTCTTTTCCCCGAAACACATATGCCCAAGAGTCTCAAAAGAAATGGACAGAATTTGAATCCACATCCTCAATCTGGGATACTCCTGCTACAGACTCTGTAACTACATGGCCTACCAGCACTGGATCTCCAACCCATGTTACATCTGTGAGTCCCTGTAACTCCATCTTCAGGGCTTTGGTAGTCTATTGCTATATCTCAGCTCCATACAAAACAGAACACTGAGTAAATGCACAAATTAGGTATTTACCTGCATACATGTCTACTGGAGTCTGAAAGGAGCCCAGTATTCTCTGCAGGTATACTCCGATACATGAAGGGTTAAACGTAGTAGAGGTAATATGTCAAAAGGCTTATGCCAGTTTTCTTGTACAAAAAAGTCTCAATTTTGGGCACAGCGCAGTTGCGCTAAAATTTGCTGTATTTTACTTGCCACTGTGCGTAACTGGTGTGAAAAAGACGAGTTTAAGCCGAGGGGGTGGGGCCTCCGTTGCAGCGACATCTTCTCATAGCAGGCGTAGATTTGCATTTCTGCCACACACAGTCAAACATGCACCAAATATATTAAGAGGTGTGAACCTCTTAATATATTTTCTGCCAATGTAAATTAGTTTGACTGGCGTTTGAAATGCCAGTCTTAATATATTTCTCCCACCGACTTTCTCGATCATTATTACTCATGGTATTTCATCTGACATGGCCTAACACACTTTGAATGTTCTGCTGAATCTATCTATTTGTTTGCATTGAGTGCTGCTGATGCTACAGTAAATCCATCTCCAAATGTAATGTCATAAAGTGAGAATGTTGTAAAAACAACAAACAAAAATATGAATATTATCAGAATAAAGTGGGGGAGGGGGGATTATTTCCCTCATATGGCTTGGGTAGTACATGAAAGCAATAGAAAAAAAAAAATCTAGAAACTGTGTAAACACATCAGGGAAGTTTTCTTTAGATATTGCATGAAATCATTTCATACAGACAGGAGATCGTGTAGCACATCACTGGAGTGTCCATTATTTTTGTCCTGCCAGCCTCCTGACATGACGTGTACTAATCTAATGCGGCAGCTCTACTTCAGTTTCAGTCACAAGGTTCCTGTCATTCCACAGATGGTGGCTTATGTACACTTTATAAATCCTGCGTACAGCCCGGAGAGATGGCGGCAGCTTCTGTCAAATTCTCTTCCCTTTCCTGGAACAGTGTAGTAACTAGTTTGATAAAAGCTTAGCAAGAGGACATTGTAAATTGCCCCTAGTGACTTAGGGTGTACCCTCTGGTTTACACGTAACACAGGTTAAAAAACTCAAGTTTTAGATGACTTCTATTTTTTTCCATTGAGCTAGAAATCTAATAAGCATTTATTGAAATTGCATTACTGACATTTAGCACGTCATTGCTATTAAAGGAAACCCGCCGGAAATGCTGTCATGAAGACCTTATGTGAATTCAAGTAACCATATATATTGAGTCCCCAGATATAGTCATAACGAAGACACTTGGTCATGTTGATAGTGATTTGGTGCAAAGCAAAGTCTCCATGATAACTATGTATCTCGGAGAAAGTAGGACAGAATCTCACAGTAGTGGAGGCTCAGACTTTAGTCCTGTAACTTTAAGCGAACAGATCTCCGCGCACAAGTAAGATTAAAATGGTTTATACATTTCTTCTAGGAGGTCTCTTATAATTGAAATAGATCTGGAAACTTAGTTCTAAATCTGTATCACACTTTGTCACTAGAATAGATTTTTTTATTAGGTTCCAGGAAATTATTTTATTTACTGTCCATATAAGTAGTATACGAGTACTATAATTGATGTCTAAAACATATCGGTTGACTGTTTTTGATTCAATGTCTCTTTACAGTCCATTCTTGGAAATTCCAGTAGCCTATGGTCTACAACAATCCCGTTCAGCAGTTCCATTTGGTCCAGTAATCCGAGCACCACCCTTCCATACACCACTCCAGCAAGCCCACTACCTGCAATTGATTTAATCGGAGCTGAAAGCACATGTCCCACATCCAGCTCTACATCAGCTTCGGCTTCCCATAGCTCTGAAAACTTGCCTGGACAAACCTACGACCCTTGGAAAATATGGAGCCCAACTATTGGAAGAAGAAGTTCAGATCCATGGTCTAACTCCCACTACCCACCTGAGAACTGATTGCCAACCTAAAATGTAACTGATATTAGGAGTGTTGCTTCAAAATCTGCCAATTTTTGTGAAGATAGTCTCCCCCTTTTCTGTTCTTGGCTTTTTATTTATTTTTTAAACCCCCAAATTAGAATCTTGTACAGCGTTTCCAACCCGGCATTTATTTTAATTCCTAAAAGCATTCATTATGTTCTTCATATTCTTCTCATAGAAGAACATACAATTGGACAGACATATAAAGAGAATGTCAGGAAAACCGTACATTAGGGAATAGAACGGGGACACATTGACACCACTTCATCATTTATTTATTTTGCACATGTGCCACAAAACAGCCCTCTGTTCAAACATATCCTTGCCATGAAATGACTGATAAGATCTTTTAGATGATCATTTCGTCTCCAAGTATTATGTTTCTAATAAAAGGTAGATGTATAAGCATACATAGCAATCCACGCTATAAATGCAATAGTCATTTACAGTAAATGTAAGCTGTTTTTGTATTAACTCATGAGCAAAAGATTAAATACATCCCAGAGCACTGTTAATGCTCATTTTGAGCATCTCAGAGCTTTCCCCTTTTTCTTTCAGTTCTTTGTCATGCATTTTTTAAAAAAATTAAAAATAATAAATATTAAAAAAATGTTAATTTTACATGCTCCTTGTAAAATCCTGTGAGCAAAACGGGATTTGTTGAGCAGTTCATACAACTTTAAGTTGTAATTTAAATAAAAAAAGGCACTTTTTCAATAATTGGGTTTGTGTTTTGATTTAATGACTTTATTTTTTTGCAGACTTGGGCTAGATTCAGATGAACGTGTCCGTTTTGCATCCGCAGTTTTTCCTGCGTCAGTTCCGTGTGTCATCAGTTTTCGATGTCAGTGTTGGTGCACATTTTTTTTCTCTGCGCTGTAAACTGTCATTTAGAACGAGATTATGCTTGCCTTGCTGTAAATCTCACCGAAACGATACCGAAGTGTCAGGATTCTGAATAGACATCACGTCCTGGCTGGTAGTAATGTCTATTCACTGTCAGGACACTTGAGTAACGTTAATGTGTGTGTATGTGGCTGCACATAGTGATCTAGCTAGATTACTATGTGCTGAGTAAATGAATGGGGAGAAGTGTATGACGCTGATTGGTCACTGATCGGTCAGCGTCATACACTTCTCTCCACAACGCCCACTTGGACAACTGGGCGTGTTTTTCTTTTTGACCATTAGTCATTAGCATAAAGCTAATATAGGTCATAACTATCAAAAATGATCGTTTTTCTAAATAAAAAACACTGCTGTAATCTAGATTACAGCGCCGATCACATTATGTAGAAGATAGGCCACTTATAATGTGGTGACAGAGCCTCTTAAGGATACAAACACTGGATTGTACAAAAAAATTTTTTTATCTTCTATAATATGGTCATGTCAGATTGATCAGTAATGTGAAGGGATGTACTGAATGTGACATTAACCCCTTCAAGACCAAGCTATTTTTGGCCTTCAGGACCAGACCCATTTTTTCAAATCTGACGTGTCACTTTATGTGGTAATAACTCTGGAATGCTTTTACCTATCCAAGCGATTATGAGATTGTTTTCTCGTGACATATTTGTGAAAAACACCAAAATTTAGAGAAAATTTGAAGAAATTATGATTTTTCGAATTTTAAATGTATCTGCTTGTAAAACAGATAGTAATACCACACAAAATAGTTACTAATTAACATTTCCCATATGTCTACTTTATGTTTGCATCGTTTTTTGAACATTCTTTTATTTTTCTAGGACGTTACAAGGCTTAGAACTTTAGCAGCAATTTCTCATATTTTTAAGAACATTTCAAAAGGCTACTTTTTTCAGGGACGAGTTCAGTTCTGAAGTGGTTTTGAGGGCCTTATATATAAGAAACCCCCATAAAGCACCCCATTTTGAAAACTTCACCCCTCAACGTATTCAAAACAGCATTCAGAAAGTGTTTCAACCCTTTAGGCGTTTCACAGGAATTGAAGGAAAGTAGAGGTGAAATGTACAAATTTCATTTTTTTTTACAAAATTCATTTGTAATACATTTTTTTTCTGTAACACAGAAGGTTTTACCTGAGAAATGCAACTCAATATTTATTGCCCAGATTCTGCAGTTTTTAGAAATGTCACGCATGTGGCCCTAGTGCGCTAATGGACTGAAACACAGGCCTCAGAAGCAAAGGAGCACCTAGAGGATTTTGGGGCCTCCATTTTTTAGAATATATTTAGGCACTATGTCAGGTTTGAAGAGGTCTTGTGGTGCCAAAACAGTGGAAACCCCCAAAAGTGACCCCATTTTTGAAACTACACCCGTCAGGGAATTTATCTAGGGGTATAGTTAGCATTTTGACCCCACAGATTTTCTGCTAAATTTATTCGAATTAGTCTGTGAAAATGAAAATCTACTTTTATTGTGGAAAAACTTAGAATTTTCGAATTTTTGCAAGGAATAAAGGAGAAAAAGCACCCCAAAACTTGTAAAGCTACTTCTCCCGATTACGGAAATACCCCACATGTGGTAATAAACTGCTGCTTGGACCCACGGCAGTGCTCAGAAGGGAAGGAGCGCCATTTGGATTTTGGAGCACTGATTTTACTGGAATATTTTTCGGTGCCGTGTCGTGTTTGCAATGCCCTGGAGGGACCTAAACAGGGGAAACCCCCCAAAAGTGACTCAATTTTGGAAACTATGCCCCTCAAGGAATTTTTCTAGTGGTATAGTTGGCATTTTTACCCCACAGGTTTTTTGCTGAATTTATTAGAATTAGTCTGTGAAGATGAAAATAGACTTTTTTTCTGAAAAAACATAGAATTTTCTAATTTTTATAAGGAATAAAGGAGAAAAAGCACCTCAACATTTGTAAAGCAATTTCTCCTGATTACGGCAATACCCCATATCTGGTAATAAACTGCTGTTTGGACCCACGGCAGGGCTCAGAGGGGACAGAGCACCATTTGGATTTTGCAACTCAGATTTTGCTGAATTGGTTTCCGGGGGTCATGTCGCATTTGCAGAGCCCCTGAAGTACCAGTATAGTAGAAATTCCCTAGGTGTGATCCCATTTTGGAGACTATACCTATCAAAGAATTAAATTAGAGGTGTAGTGAGCATTTTGAGCCCTCAGGTGTTTTATAGATTTTATTAGAATTGGGCCGTGAAAATGAAAATTATTTTTTTTCCAATAACCTATAGATGTAGCACATAATTTTTCATTTACACAAGCAATACAGGAGAAAATACACCCCAAAATGTGTGACAAAATTTCTCCTGAGTAGGGAAGTACCCCATATGTGGTTGTAAACTGCTATTTGGACATACAGCAAGAGTCTAAAGGGAAAAAGCGCAATTTCGTTTTTGGAGTGGAGATTTTACAAAATTTCTTTTTTACTCCATGTTGCATTGCGCTGAGGTACCAGTACAGTGAAAACCCCCGAAAAGTGACCCCATTTGGGAAACTACACCCCTCAAGGAATTCATCTAGAAGTGTAGTGAGCATTTTAACCCCAAAGGTTTTGTAGAAATTAGTGCACAGTGGATGTTGCAGATTTAAAATTGCCATTTTCCACATATATGCTATTTCAGTGCCCAATGTGTTGTGCCCAGCTTGTACCACCGTAGACACACACCCCATAAATTATTGTTAAGGGGTTCTCCAGAGTACAGTAATACCCCATATGTGGTCATTAACTGCTGTTTGGGCACACTGCCAGGCCCAGAAGGAGCTCCATTTGGCTTTTGGAGCGCAGATTTTGCTTGGTAGTAGTTTTGTTTAGTATTTTACTGGTGTTTCAGCTTATAATATGGGGGCATATGTAACCTGGGCGGAGTGCATCAGGGTATATGTTAGCTGGGTGGAGTGTATCAGGGTATATTTAAGCTGGGCGGAGTGCATCAGGGTATATGTAAGCTGGGCGGAGTACATCAGGGTATATGCAATATGTGAGGGGTACATCAGGGTATATGTAAGCTGTGCGGAGTACATCAGGATATATGTAAACTGGGCGGAGTACATCAGGGTATATGTAAGCTGTGCAGAGTACATCAGGGTATATGTAAGCTATGTGGAGTACATCAGGGTATATGTAAACTGTGCGGAGTACATCAGGGTATATGTAAGCTATGTGGAGTACATCAGGGTATATGTAAGCTGTGCGGAGTGCAACAGGTCATAATAGGATGATGTAATAATGGGGAGAATGAATAATACAATGAATGATGCATGGATAGTGACGTACGCTTTCAACCAATCCTTCATGCACAGGCCGGATTTTTGGGTGTAGGAGTCGCACTTCTAAAGGGTGTCCGTGGTATTGTACAAAATATCTGCACTCCAGCATTGTCTAATCTTTGACTTCACTAGCCCCATATGTAGCACAGACCCCAAAATTTCATAGATTCCGCTGCATTTACAGGGTCTACAAATGGGGGCTGCAAATGATGACGTGGGGTTTTAGGTGAAGAACTGCTGCACATATAAATTAGTCTGGGTCTTCGTTTTGCATTATTGCGTTCCAAGAGTCATTACTTTTTATTTTTCCGTTGACGAGCTGTGTGAGTGCTTGATTTTCATGTGATGAGCTGTCGTTTTTATTAGTATCATTTTGGGGTAAATGTGATAATGTGATCAGTTTTTATTCAATTTTTTTGGAGACCAAAAAACAAATTCTCTCGCTGTTTTTTTTTAATCAATTTTTAACGGCGTTCTCTGTGCTGCATAAACAACATGTTTGCTTTATTCTGCGGTTTGATACGATTATGGCAATACCAAATTTATATTGTTTTTATATGTTTTACTACTTTTACACAATAAAAACCCTTTTTATAAATAAAATATTTTAGTGTCACCATATCCTGAGAGTCATAACTTTTTTATTTTTATGTCGACTGAGCTTTGTGAGGGCTTGTTTTTTGCGTGACACACTGTAGTTTTTATTGGTACCAAGTTTGGGTACATGCGGCTTTTTGATCACTTTTTATTCCATTTTATTGGAAACAATGTGACCAAAAAAGGAAATTCTGGCATTGTTTTTTATTGTATTTTTTTTACGGTGTTCACCGTGCGGGATAAATAATATTTTTTATAGGTCATGCAGATACGAACGCGGCGATACCTATTATGTCTAGTTTTTGTCTTTTTTTCCATTTTTTTTCTAATTATCAAGGACTTGATCAGGGACACAAGATGATTATTGTTTTTATTACATAAAACTTTTATTTATTTATCTAAAACTTTTTTTAACCTTTTTTTTTACTTTTTATTTTACACATACTAGGGGACTGGAAGATCTGGTCTTCTGATCCCCTGTACAATACACTGCACTACTTGTGTAGTGCAGTGTATTATAACTGTCATTTTATAACTGACAGTTGAGCCTATTACGTCCTGCCTCGGGCAGGACCTAATAGGCTCCCGTACCTGGCAACCAGGAAGCCATTGCTAGGCTTCCTGGTTGCCATTGCAAACATCAGAAACCCGCGATTTTTCGCGGGGGGCCAACGGGGTACAGAGGGAGCCCCCTCCCTCTGTATTAATCACTTAAATGCCGCTGTCGCTATTGACAGCGGCATTTGAGGGGTTAAATGGCGGCAATCGGACATACCAGTGATCGCCGCCGTTGCAGCGGGATGTCAGCTGTATATTACAGCCGACACCCGCTGAGGATGAAGCGCGCACAGCTCCTGTGCCTGCTTCATCCTCAGGACGTTACTGTACGCCCATTTGCGGGAACGAGCCGCTAAAAAGGACGTACAGTAACGCCCATTTGCGGGAAGGGGTTAATGGAGTTGCCTCATAAAGACAACCCCTTTGAGCATAAACAGACAGCTGCTTTGGCTTACTTAAGCCATCCATTCATCTGATCTGAAATGTTTGGCTGGTCCCAGTGTCCCTGTCCCCCCCCTCGATCAGCATGTTATCCCCTATTTTGTGGTTCGTACAAAGTGTGAGGTGAATAAAAATCTGCCTTATTGAAAAACACTTGGTTGCTTGTAGCAACCAATCAAATCATAGCTTTCATTTCTTCTAGCGCCCTTGAAAAATGAAAACTGTGCTGTGAGTGATTAGTATGGGCAAGACCGCTTTTCTGTTAGATCGTTTTCATGAGTCTTCCCCAATGAGTTGATGGCCTTCATTACAGCCACTTTGCTCTCCTCATTCAATACAGGCACTGTAAATCGGGCTAATCTGCCTGTGGTTACAGAACACTGTGCCGTAACTGCGTCAAGAAGTGACGTGTCACTATTTTTTCCACAAGGTGGTTTACAATTCCGCCTGCTGAAGATTCCTGCTCCGTAAAAACAATGGAGTGGTTTCCCATTGAAGACCATAGAAAGCCTCTTACCAGCGGTTTTCATGCCGATTCCGATGCACAAAATTCTGCCATATGAACAGGGCCTAACATCAGTTATGACTCAATTCCAGAATTACAGTGAGGATTGACACACAAGCAGAACAGTGAATAAATGGATGTGTGTAAAATGTATGGTTGCAGACACACCCTGCAGTATCTTTGGAAATGTAGGCAATAAAGTTTCCGCCATTAGTAGTTGTTAGCCACTATCTGGTTTGGACGAAGTTGTTTTTTAAAGTCCACACACAAACCATGTAAATGACTTATTGTTAATAGAATCCTGCGTTTAGATGTATATACGGTGGTGCCTAGGGCATTGTTATATGGGCTGCTGTAATTTATGCTTTGAAATATTTTGAAGATGAGAGACACATAGAAGTCCAAACTTCTTAACATTTATAACTTTCTTGACAAACCTTTCTGAATTTCCTCAACATATTTGCCCATTTATTACTCCTAGTCAGAAATTAGCACATTTATATGATATATCTGTTTAGGGGACCTCTATTTGTCTTATGAATTGCTCATATCATAGTCTTCTTTATATCCAAATATGCATTTATATCTGTGTAGTGTCAGGAACGCCAAGTTAGGCTGTATGGATGGTCCATCTGGTGCAGGGTCATCTGTATGATCTTCTAAACCGTTTCTTGACCGGATGAGTTTCTTGAAAACTGCTACGAAATATGGAAAAGTTAAATGTTTTATTTGTAAATGTAAACAAAATCAGGTTGTCACTCAGATGCATATCATAATAAGGTATGAGTTATGTTATACAGTGCCAGTATAATAGAATATACAGTTCTCCCTCAAGTTACAGTATTATTCGTACCGGGATGACAATTGTAGGTTGAAAACATTGTAAATTGAGACATAACACTGGCAAACCTAGTAATTCCAAAACCCCAAAATGTCAACCCAACATAAAAAAATTAAGATTAAATAAAAATACGCAGATAACTAATAAAGACATAGCAGGTCCTTACAAATAAAAGCCAGAGCTGCTGGAGACTGTAAATCACATTCTACGATAATGACAGTAGCTACTTCAGAACTTCAGAGTCCTGTACAATACACAGTGTACCAGAAATATAACAAGGAGCCGCTCTCACCTGGTGTCTAAAGGAACAGCTCGACCTAGCACAGGTACATAGCAGTACAGTACTACATGTTCTGTACTGCTATCTAGTAGTGCAGAACAAGTAGCGCTACTAGACTGTCGATAAGGCATTCACTGCATTACAACAGGTCTTTTACCCAAACAATGTACATGCTGATTGGCTGAATCTTCCATCCAATTGCACGTGCTGCAAACAGTCTGTGGCATTGTATGTTGAATGTGGTTTAAAGTTAGGCTGCGTTCACATCTGCGTCCGGGCTCCATTCCAACAGAGCTTTCCGTTGGAACGGAGCCCTGACTGATACAAACGGAAACCAGAGGTTTCCGTTTCCATCACCATTAATTTCAATGGTGACTGATTCGGTGCCAATGGTTTCCGTTTGTCTCCGTTGTGCAGGGGTTCCGTCGTTTTGATGGAATGAATAGCGTAGTCTACTACGGTATTGATTCCGTCAAAAGGACTGAACCCCTGCACAACGGAGACAAACGGAAAGCATTGGCACCGGATCAGTCACCATTGAAATCAATGGTGATGGAAATGGAAACCTCTTGTTTCTGTCCGTCAGGGCTCCGTTCCGACAGAAAACTTTGTCGGAACGGAGCCCTGACCCAGATGTGAACGCAGCCTTACATTGGCCCAGAAATACCATTGTATGTTGAAAATATTGTATCCTGAGGGAGCACTCTCTGAGACGCAACAAACACCCACTATGTATATTCTCAAGGGGTTAGTCAGACACAAATTATTGAGGCACTAGGGATTTGAGAAGTAAGGTTTCTGTTTTTTGAGTATTTGTTATGCGTGTGCTCAGAGCTGGAAGCAATTTTTTCTTTTTAAATTAAAATCTGGTAGCCCCATAAATGATACCCATTACCCACTAACCTAACCCACATTCTAACAGCTTTCTTGCATTTACCGTATGCCACTTCTAGCTTGCATTTCAGATAGGAAAAATCCAGCTTCACTGTAGAAATTAGGCAATAACTTACATGTTCCATGAGGCCGTGCCGATTCATCACCTAGGTGTAGTTACACACAACTAGCAGAAGTCCTAGTTCTATAAAACCTTCCAAATTGTAAGCAGGATACGAGAGACTCCCAGTTACGTGTCTAAGGTGCACGGCTGTAGACTGCATTGTACAGCAGCATTCTTGGCATAGGCAGTGTGCAAACTGCAGCCCACAGCAAGGAGAGGAAGCCGCCTAGAAGATATTTAGTAACCGGAAAATACTCCGGAAAATACTCTGTTCTGGTAAATCTATGTATTTTTTGGATTGACAATATTTTATTACACAGAAAATTCAAGACACAGTGGTGCCATCAGTCGTCATGATCACAGGCACGAATTCACTTGGGAAATTATTCTAGCAATTGCATTGTGTATAATGAAGATGGCACGTTGTATTCCCTGAGGAAGGAAACATTTGTGGGTTATTTTATTTTTTTTCCCCCCCACAGCTGTTGTATTAAATCACTGATGCGCTGGTTAGCACTGTTAACAGGTTCCCGACCGCTGGCTGTGTTTTTACGGCCAACGGTCAGGGTCTCTGAAGTCTGCCGTATAGATTAATTACGGCGGCACTTCAGAGACTGTGCACGTGCGTTGCTAACAGCCATGGGCACTGGGCAGAGTGTCAGGGGCCAATCTTTTGATCCCTGTACATGTGATCGCTGTGACAACCAATCACAGTGATCACATGCGTGTCTATGTAACTATAGTGTGCGCACAGCCCTGTGTGTGCCCACGCTGTTACAAGAGAGAGGGAGAAGTTAGTGTTTATAAAAAAATAAAAAAAATTGTTTGTTTAGTTCGTGTTAGTGACGTTATGGCGAGGAAGTTATTTAGCGCTGAGGAGGCATACACCATGCTGTGGTCAGAGTCTGAGACCGCATCAGAGATGGCATCGGAAATAGAAGCTGTTGTACGCAGTGATGATAGTTCCACTTCAGGTTCATCTCCAGGGGACGTTATCCCTAACGCAGTTGAAACTGCAGAACATGAAAGCGCAGGGCCTAGTAGCGCTATAGCATGGGACTGCCTGGTCCCTCCAGTTCAGGCTCTTGTATGGCCACTTGCTTCATCTTTTGGGCATAGAATCCACGGATTTACTGCCACTCCTGGCATAACTGAACAATACAAATTTTGTCCAAATGGATTACTTCCATTTATTACAGATGACCTCCTAAATATAATTGTCCACGAAACTAATTTATATGGCCCTCAGTATATAAGGCAGAAAACTTCCTATACCCATGCCAGAGATTTGACGTCCACCAATTTGCAGGAATTAAAAAAAAGATAAAAATTGGGGCTCATCCTAAATATGGGTATTGTCAAAAAGAACCTTCATAAGATCATAGTGGTCAACCAGACCCGCCCAAGCCACCCCAGTTTATTCTGCAGTAATGCCCAGGTCTCGTTATGAGACAATAATGAGTTTCCGCCACTTCACTGACAATACACAGGCCCCCCCAAGTACCGATGCAAACCTCAATAATTTATTTCTGCAACTCTACACCCCTGAGCAGAATGTAAGCGTGGACAAATCCCTCCTCAACTTTCATGGAAGACTTAGCTTTCCCCAATATCTACCTTCCAAAAGGGCAAGATATGGCGTTAAGCGCTACAAATTGTGTGAAAGTGGGTCAGGATATACCACCGCCTTCAGGATTTATGAAGGGCGGGACCGCATAATAAATGTTCCTGGATGCCCCCCTGATCTTTCCACCAGCAGTAAGATCGTGTGGGAGATAATGCAGCCTCTGCTTCACAAGGGGTACCACCAGTACTGCGACAATTTTTATTAGAGTGTGCCCCTGTTTAGGCATTTGCATGCTGCAAGGACTGGGGCATGTGATACCATGTGCAAAAACCGAATTAGTTTTCTGCTGCAATTAGTGGGGAAGCGCATGGTAAAGGGGGGACTCCTGTGCTTATGCATCTGAGGAATTGCTGGCGGTCAAGTACAGGGATCGCAAAGATGTGTATGTACTAAGCACGATTCATACCGCAGGAACAGTGGCAGTGAGGGAAAGGGGGGGGGGGGCAACACCGGACAAGCACAAACCAGTGAGCGTGTCTGAATATAACAAGTACATGGGGGGGGGGGTGGATTTAAGCGACCAGGTTTTACAGCCCTATTTAGTAAAACTCAAAACAAAAACCTGGTACAAGAAAGTGGCCATTTATCTTCTACAGGTGGCAATCCACAATTCATTTGTGCTCTACAAAAAAAACAGAGGCAGAGACACATACCTGGATTTCCAGGAAAAAATTATTGAAGACCTCATTTTTGATGTTCAGGACACCCGAGAATGCCCCCAGTCTGAGGATGTCACGCGACTGACTGAAAGACACTTCATGCCACGGATTCTCCCGACACCAACTAGAAGCAACCCCCAGAAAAAGTGCAGCGTCTGCAGAAAAGATGGACACCGCAAAGGGTCCTGATATTTCTGTCCCTCGCAACAAGGCCTGTGCATTGACCCATGTTTTAAAAAAAAAAAAATGCCACACTGTTCTGAATTATTAGATTTTAGTTAATTAGTTGAAAATATATTTGCCCTACATTACATTTTTATTTTTCACCTGATTTTACTCCAAGGGTGAGGGAGGGAATGGGTGGGTGGGGGGTGGATGTCATGTTTGCATATTCTCTAAAGTTCATCTGCTTGTGAGCTCCATTTGCATAAACCTGCCATTTCTTATTTTAGAAAACCCCAAAAAATAAATTCCCATTATACCCCTAGATTAATATTTTGGGATCTCTGCTTCAAAAGCAGATATTTTGGAAGTGTTATAGAAACTCTGTTGAGTTTTGTAAAACCAACTTTGAAAAAAAAGGTGTTTTGTGAAATAAGCTTCTTCTATCGTCCGCCCTCCTACATCTCTATGTGATAAATAAAGCACACATATTTGGTATCCCCATGCACGGGAGAAGTGAAAGAATGTGAAAGGAGATTAATTTTGTCCGTGGTCTATACTGTGTGTGAAAAATGCTATCATAAACTGACGCATTTGCAAAAAAATTGCTCATTTTATTTTGTTCCATCTTATTCAAAAAACTTTCAGAAGAAAACTGGACTGTCTAAAAAATATGATATACCGCTTGAAGAAAACCTTGTGGGGTCTACTTGTGTGAATGAAGTCATTTATGAGGTGTTTCTAATGTTTCAGCAGCATTAGGCCCCCAGAAGTCAAGTGCAGAATTCCTGGACCCAAAAGGCCTCCTTTTATGTCAAGCCCTGGCACATGCCCACACAGTGAATAAAGCACACATATTTGGTATCCCCATGCACGGGAGAAGTGGAAGAATGTGAAAGGAGATGTATTTTGTCCGTGGTCTATACTGTGTGTGAAAAATGCTATCATAAACTGACGCAATCGCTAAATTCTTGCATTTTTTTTCAAATTTTGCCCGCTTTAGAGAAAAAAATAAAAATGATGTATACTGACAAATGCCACTAAAAGAAAAGCCCTATCTGTCCTTTAAAAAGATTGTAAAATTCAAAGATGAACTTTATTCACCTGCAGAGTTATAGTCATCTAAAGAAGCGCATAGCAAAATTGTGAAATTTTGCTCTGGTCATTTAGCTGTAAAACAGCCTAGTCCTTAACCGGTTAAGGACGTTTACTGCAGTACATGCGAGTATACTATCGGCAAACCCATTGTTGTTCAATCTGTGGCTGTCTAGCTGTTCTAAACTTCAGCGTGCCCTGGTACGCTGGGAGTGGTAGTTTCATATTGTATGTGGACAAACCTCCTAATTATAGAGTTCTGGTGTTTTACGTACACCTATTGCAAAGAGCTGCATAAAATCTGCCATGCAATCGCCATAGACCAGCATTGCTAGTAGTACAGGTCGTACTGAAGTGACGTTAAACGTGGCACTGTGCTAGGATTCCACCATGGCTAAAAGTCTGTGAAATTTTGTCTCTTCACCTATTCTCTGTTGTATCACTCATGGCAGAGTTCTAAAGTGACCTCAACACAAGAACTGTGCATCAGCAGCTTCATAAAATGGGTTTCTATGGTTGAGAAACTTGATATGCAACCATGTGTATATCCAAGCGTTGGCTGGAGTCGTGTAAACCATCTTCTGCTGGACTCTGAAGCAGTTGAAACGTGTTCTCTGGAATCATGAATCATGTTTGGGCTAGGCACTTTATTTTCAGTAAAGGTCAATGTTGATGCTATAGCATACGAAAACATTTTAGACAATTGTGTGCGTCCAACTTTGTGTCAACCGATTGGGGAAGGCTCTTTGTTCCAACATGACTGTACAAAGTGAAGTCCATAAAGACATGGTTTGAGGAGTTTAACGTGGTGGAACTTGAGTGGCCTGTACAGAGCCATGATCTCAACCCCATCAAACACCTGTGGGATGAATTGGAACGCCGATTGCAAGCAAGACCTTCTCATCCAATATCAGTGGCTGACCTCATAAATTACATTTTTGCTAAATGGGTACAAATGTGAATAAAATTTAAAAAATCCTGTGAAAATTTTTCCCAGAAGAGTGGAGAATGTTACAACTGCAAAAGGGGGCTCAACTCCATAGCAACACCCATGGTTTTAGAATGGAATGTCCCACAAATTCATAGCTAAAATTCTTACCTGTAATTTTAATTTCCTTGAATCCTCGGCAGCACAATACAAATGGATTAGTCATGCCTCCTGGCTACTAGGACAGAAGGAAAAAAAACAAATGAGTGGTTAATCAATTAATCAGTACACTTAACCAGCATAAATAGGGTATATAGGAACGGCTGATCCACTAACCGCTTGCGTAGATATGTAGCAATAAACTAAAGGGTGGGAAAGTTGTGCTGCCTTTGGATTCAAGGAAAGGAAAATTACGGGTAAGACCATTTTCGCTTTCCTTATCATCCTTGGCAACACAATACAAATGGGATTTGAGAAGCAATATTAAGCGGGGGATGAAACAACTGCTTCAAGCACATGTCTGCCAAAGGCTGCATCTCTAGAGGCAGGGATGTCCAGTCTATAGTGGTTTGCAAACGTTGATGAATAGGCCCATGTTGCAGCTCTGCAAATCTGGACAAAACATACATAATTCCTTTCTGCCCATGAGGTAGCGGTAGAACGAGTAGAGTGAGCACTGATGTTTGCTGGAAGCGGGCGACCTTCAGAGGAATAACATATTGGAAATAGTGTCCTTAATCCATCTAGCCAGTGAGGATTTACTGGACTTTATGCCTCTATTTTTGCCTTGGAATTGAATAAATAACACATCGGAATCCCTGAATTCCTGTGTTCTTTCTAGGTAAGTAGTAAGTAACAGCTCTCTTTACGTCTAAAATATGTAATCTTTCCTGCTTCACTTTGTGGATCTGGAAAAAAGGTGGGTAACTGAATTTCCTGATTCATGTTACTATCAGAAGAGACCTTTGGTAAGAAGTATGGCACAGTTCAATAATGAGGCTATGCGGTAGAATTCTCAAATACGGTTCTCTACATGATAGGGCTTGAAGTTCTGACACCCTCTTCGCTGAAGAGATGGCGACTAAAAGTAAGGTCTTCCAGGAGAGATAAAATGGACCTCAGGTAGAGGTTCAAAGGGTGGACTTGTAAGGTGGTTAAGGACCATAGATAAATCCCAGGAAGGGAAAGGAGATCTAATTGGAGGCCTCAAATTCTTAACTGCAAGGAAAAATCTACGGACTAGGGACTGATTGAAGAACAGACCTTCAGATAATGCCTGAAAAATGAGATTTTAAGGTGTTAAGCTTTAAACCTTTGGAGAAACCCTCTTGGAGAAACTGTAAAATCACGGGAACAGAGATGGAGGCTATAGATCTTTGATGGCACCATTCATCAAAAACCTTCCAAATTCTGCCTTAATGGTTGAATGTCTCCTGGATAACATTGCTGTAAAATATTGATGACTGACTTTATGGAGTCCATCTTGAATTTTGTCTTTAGAAGAAATTTGTTGAGATAGGTAAGGTCTATGATAAGCCTCCACTAATTATCTGGCTTCAGAACAGTAAAAACCCTTGAATATACCCCCAGGCCTCTTTGATGAATAGGAACCTCTTCTAGAACTCTTTTCATGATGAATTCCTGAAAAAGGTGGAGAACCGTTAGATCTTTTGGAGAATTCCTTAGAAACCTGTCTGGAGGAGAGATTAATTCCAGAGAATATCCTCTTTGGACACAGGAAAGCACCAAAGAGTCTGAAGTAGTCTTCTCCCAGACTCTGGAGAATTTTGAAAGCCTTGCGCCCACTTGAGGAGGTTGAATTATGGCGTCATAATTGAGGTTTTTTGGAGGAATCATTGACGTTCTTCCTCCTGAAACAAGGGTCTCTGAATCCTGGTTTAAATTGGAATCTTCTTTGCCTTTCAAAGGGTCTATAGTTCCTTCTGAACTTTGGGGAAGATCTCCTTTGGGGGTGAAAATTACGCTGTTTTGGTTCTCTTACCTTGAGGAAAAAAGACACCCTTATCCTTAGAGATTCTAAATTTTTATTTAGTTGCGGCCTAAACAATCCGTAAGGTTGAAAAGGGAGAGAGCAAAAATTATTTTTGGATGATATGTCCCCCGACCATTGTTTCAGCCAGAGTGCTCTCCTAGTCACGTTGGTGATGGCTAGGTGTTTAGATGCCAATTTAAGGGTATCAGTAGGGAAATCACATAAGAAATCTGAGGTTAACTTCATCTCCGGAATAGACTGTAAAATTTCATCCCTAGGCACCCCTTCTTTAAGGTCTTTTGTAAGTTGACTAAGTAGAACACGTAAGGTTCTAGCAACTGAGACCGAAGCCAGGGAGGCTTTACAAACCGAGGAGAGACTTTTTAAGGAGAGCATCTGCTTTCTGTTCCATTTGATACTTCAAAAGTGATGACTGGTCAGAAGTAAAAATAGATCTCATTGATAAGCGGGCAACCACTAAATCCACTTTAGGAGGATCCTGCCATTCCTGAGATATACTTGGATCTAATAAATAGCCAGATTTAAACCTAGCCCCTGGATCTGCACTTTTCTCTGGTTTCTTCCAGTCTGATTTTAAGAGATCATCAAGAATGGGGTGGTGAGGGAGTACCCTTGCTTTCTTTTTGGGAAAATAGAAGAGCCTCTCCTTCTTTGAACTCAACTCTCTGAGATCATCCGTTTCTACGTTTTTTTTTTTTACCAACTTTACCAGAGAACTAACCCTATCTTTATGAAAAAGATGGCCGTTTTCTCCTGAAGAACTATCTGAGTCTTCAGATAATAATTCTCCCTCAGACCTCGGGGCAGATGGTCCAGGGGACTCGTCTGAAGAGGAAATTCTCATTGTTACTCTCTGAGAACCTCTATTTTTATGTGAAGAAGTTACTTCCTGGAAGGCTTGAGATAAATTGGTTTTAAACCATGAAAAAAACTCTTTGACTTCTGAGCCCAAGGAGGGATCCTCTGAAGGAGTGCAGCTGAAGCATAAGTCTGACTCTACATCATCAGGTAAAAGCTGTAGGCATTTAACACATTGCCTGTGTCTGCTTTTTTTTAAAAATTCTTTATTTTGTTGACCAAAGAGGTCCATTTTATAACATACAGGGTACATAAAACAAAGCATTGCACATTTAAAGTACATAATCCAACAGTAAATGTACACACAGCATAAATACATTATTACACACCGTTGGATATCACTATCAATCCCTTATAGGGAAGTTGTTCTGAGTGAAGGAAGAAAGGGGGAGCTCAAGCCTCCAAAGTGGGGCTAGAACTGAGTTCCCAAATTAAAGGACGAAGAAAGAAAATGAAAGAGGATAGGAGAAGGAGGGGACCCTCCACGACATCCCACAGGCAGAAGCGCTAGTCCGGCTGACTAGAGGAATGTGGCTCTCGTATAATGTCTTTATAGGAGTCTGAATCCTGAAAAACTATCCATTGAGACCAAGTTTGACAAAACCTGGAGCTTGAGTCGTGAATAACGGATGTCAAGGCCTCCATATGCATAATGTCGTTAACCTGTGAAGCCCAGAGGGATAGCATGGGGAGATGGATCCTTCCAACGCAGTGGGATGCAATGACGTGCTGCCATCACTAGAAAGTGAAGCAGGGAGCGTTTATATTTGTTCGCTGGAATGTCGCAGTGATGAAGAAGGAAGAGGGCCGCATCCAGTGTTATATCTGTATCTGTGACTTCAATTATCACCCGTTTTATGCCTTCCCAGAATGGGGTAAGAAGGGGACATGACCAGAAGGTGTGAAGGAGGGTACCAATGTCTTGCCCACATCTCCAGCACATAGGGGACGCTGTAGGGAAGATGCTAGGTCGACGGGCTGGGGTCCTATACCAGCGAGAGAGCAATTTGAAGCTTGCTTCTTGGTATCGTGAGCAGATTGAGGTTTTTTGAGCCATAAGGAGTATACGCTGGCCTTGTGTGGGAGAGAAGGAAATTTCCAGATCCACCTCCCATTTTGAAATGTATGCAGGGGTGGGCAAATCGGGGGGATCCATAAGGATTTTGTAAATTGCGGACAATGTATGTCTAGCCAACTCTGAACCAGTACAGAGGTTCTCTAATGGGGTCCTGTCCACTTGGTAGGACGTAGGAGCTGAGATAGAGGCGAAAAAGTGTCGTAGTTGCAAAGATCGCCAATGTCCCAACGGGGGGAGATCAGGAACCTGGGCTAGATCCGTAATAGAGAGCCATTCGTTGTCCGTCAAGAACCGATCTGCACGAAACCATCCCGAGGTCTGCCATGTACGGAAAACTGGGTCCATCATGCTAATGGGAAAGGATGGGTTGCCCAGTATCGGATACATTGAGGAGTGGAGTGGCAAGCAAGATGACCTTATCGAAGGGAGAGAGCAGCACACTAGTGTTGGGCCTATAGTGGGATGAAGGTGAAGGTGTTTGAGTTGGCTACGGTGCAGCCAAGGGAGAACCGATAATGGAATAGAGTGGAAACTCTGCTCCAGAATCACCCAAGGTTTAAAGGCCGCATGTCTGCACCAATCAACTACCCATGCAAGGTGAGATGCAATGTAATAAGTGCGGACGTCAGGGAGTGCTAGCCCTCCCGATGTCCTGGATCGACACAACAGTGTGCGGGAGAGTCGCGGAGTCTTACCATTCCAAACAAATGCAATCTGAAGAGAATTGACCGTTTTAAAGAACTGTGTCGGGATAGCTATGGGAAGGGTCTGAAATAGATATAGTAGCCTGGGCAGTGCATTCATTTTGAAGATGGTACAGCGACCCATCCATGTAAAGGTGCCTTTGGACCATCTGGCGCAGTCCGCATTGAGTTCAGCAAGGAGTGGAGGAAAGTTCAATTGAAAGAGATCTCTCAAATCTGCTGATAAGTGAACCCCAAGATATTTCAGAGCTGACGGAGTCCATTTAAAACTGAAAGATTGTTTCAGGGCCGCGGTAAGGTGGGGCGGGAGAGAAACATTCAGAGCTTCTGATTTCGAAAAGTTAATTTTAAAGTTGGATAAACTTGAAAAGCGCTGGAATTCCCGCATGAGATTAGGAAGGGAGGCGGTTGGATTGGTCAGGAAAAAAAGCAGATCGTCCGCGTAGGCAGCCACCTTGTTAGCTGAGATATTAGTTTCTAGTCCCATCACATCCGGATTCGCACGAATATGGCGGAGAAAGGGCTCCAGTGTCAGTACAAAGATCAAAGGTGATAGGGGACATCCCTGTCTGGTGCCATTGTGTATGGAAAACTCCTCTGAAAGAAGTCCATTGACTCGAACTCGAGCGGATGGGCATGAGTACAGGGACATTATCCAACCCATCATATGGGATCCAAGACGTGAAAGGGTTTCTTCCATAAAGGTCCAGTTGACTCTATCAAACGCTTTTTCCGCGTCCGTAGATAAAAGCATTAGGGGTACAGACTTTTGCCTTGTGAATAAGATTGATGGCTCTAGTTGTATTATCACGTGCCTCTCTACCTGCCATAAACCCTGCCTGGTCTGTGTGTACAACACCTCCAATCAGTGGCGCAAGCCGAACAGCCAAAATCTTGGCAAACAGTTTGATATCCGTATTGAGGAGGGATATTGGTCTGTAGCTAGCACATTGCGTAGGGTCTTTACCAGGCTTGGGGATCACCGCAATATGAGCCCTAAGAGCATCGGGAGGGATGGGGGAGGAGGCAGAGTAGGAATTGAAGGAGGTTAAGAAATGCGGTCCTAGTGCCATCAGAAATTTTGCCTATTCGGGAATGTTTTAGAGCGTATGAGAGTTCTTGCGTAGTAAGTGGTTCTTCCAGGCTAGTAATATTCTCTTCCGATAGGGCGGGTAGACCAGAGTCTGCGATGTAAGTAGAGATATTAGACCTGAATTCACGGGATGCTACAGAAGGATTAGTGGAGTCCGTATTATAAAGAGCAGCGTAGAAGTCCCGGAATGCAGAAGCTATATCCAACGGCAATCTGACCCGTTTTTGTGAGGGGGATACAACAGAAGGTATATAATTCTGGGTTTGTTGAATACGCAAGGCTCTAGCCAAAGATTTGCTACTTTTGTTGCCATACTCATAATAGTGACGTTTACATTTAGAGAGCGTAGCTTTGGCTCGGGCCATCAGCAAGGTACGAAGTTCCTCTCTTTTGCGGAGGAGGGCAATCCTACATTCCGGGTCACGAGAACGTTTGTGTGAGATCTCAAGGAGCTCAATCTCGGACAACAAGCGGACAGTGGCCACCGCCCGTTCCCTCTTCAAGCGGGCTCCATGTTTGATAAACATACCCCTGATCACGCATTTATGAGCCTCCCAAATAATGCGAGGATTGGTGGTCTCAGTGACATTAGTCGCAAAATAGTCAGCTATGGAGCGCTGAATATCTGCAATAACAACTGAATCCGAAAGAAGCGTTGGGTTCAATTTCCACTGAGATTGGCGGTAAAGAGGGGAGTGTAACGAGAGGATCAGGGTGACTAGAGCATGATCTGAAAAGGAGATCGAGTCAATGTCCGCAGAACGTAAAGAGTGTAGCGAGTGATGTTTGACGAAAAAAGGTCAATTCTGGAGTACTTGTCGTGTACTGCGGAATAAAAAGAAAAGTCCCTATCTGTTGGATGTAGGAGCTGCCATGTATCCACTAATTGGTGTTCATGAAAGGATTTCAGAATGCGGCGAAGATGTGCCATCGAGAAGGATGAAGACCCACCGGATGTGTCTAGAGTGGGATCTAGCGCTACATTGAAGTCCCCTCCCAGAACAATGGTACCCTCCCCAAACTCCTCCAGCCAATAAGGGCTGTGCCTTGACCGGAGTTGGGCAGATAAAATGAAGCAAAGGTGTATACTTGAGAGTCAATAGCTCCTTTGATCAAGAGCATCCGTCCCAATTCATCACTGCGAGACCCCTTGAATTCCCAAGGGAGAGATCTGGAGATCAAAATACTTGTCCGCCTGGACTTCGTGTCAGGCGAAAAACTATGGTATGCATTGGGGAACCATGCGTTAGAGAGTTTGAAAGGTTTTGGCTGGCATAGGTGAGTCTCTTGAAGGAACATCACCTGTATATGCTTACCTTTCAGCAGATTGAAAAGTATGGATCGCTTTCCAGGCTGTGTAAGCCCTTGACATTCAGTGAGCCTATTCTCAAGTCCGTTTGTGTATGTTGCGCCATGTCTGCCCTGGGGTGCGATGGAGAGGGGGGGGGAGAGGGAGGGAGGACAGGTAAGGACAAGAAAGAAAGAGACTGAGACGATACACAAGAAAGAGGCCCAAAGGCCGACTCCTAGAAGGTACAAAAACCTGTAAAGGAAGGTTGTTAGATTTGTGGGGACCTGGAAAACTACGGGGGGGGGGGGGGAGCCCCAGACCGCAAACATAGTCATCAAACAGTAAACCATTTCTTCCATCGCCTACCTAGAGGGAGGCGACGGAGGCACAAACATTTATAGAACCGACGTCCACCTCTCAGTTTCTAATATACCAAGGCAAGTTAATAGAAATCCTGTGCTAATAGCCGTGACCGCTTATGATCAACATATAGCGTTGCAGCACCCATCCGGGTAAGTATTAAAGGCTGCCGTAACCACTTATCAGACAGAAATCCATCCTCCTAGCTGTTATGCGGGTCTGAAAAATGGCATGTAGCAGGTGTATACCTGGCAGATGCAGTATCTTAAAAAAAAGAAATATGGGCTAGAGTAAGCATATAAGAATCCCCCTATACCATAGCGCATTCAGCTGTCTAGTATATCAATCCACTGAAAGGGAGGGAATGAGGGAGGTAACAGTAGGCTAGGTGCCTCATGAGCTGCAGGTGATAACACGCCCCATAATCATCCTCGGACACTACCCATATTTATGTCGGTCTATATTTGACACTTAAACTAATTCGGTACAATCAGCCCGCATTTCCAGAGGGTTAGGTAGCTAATTGCGGCAGCCACTATATTTATACAGGAGACATGGGTATCTTATGGAAAAGCTGAACAAAAACATTTAGCTGCAAGAGAACCTTGTTAGAAACAGGGAAAGGCATTAATAGGACAAAATAACATTTGGCGACAATGAGTCCCTTAGACGACAATGCTGCAGGCGGCCTTGCAAAAAAAAAGAATAACTAAAAGGATATCAGAGTGTATGTCCTCTTTTAGGCCTCAGGCGGGACCCGGCGGGAGAGGTCGATTAGCGGAAGATGTGGTGCTCCCGGGATCGACCTGCTGAGAAAAGACTGGCTGGATCTGTTGGGGCGACGGCGTTGAGGTTGTTCAATTCTTTCCAGTGCTAACCAGTCCGGAACTGGGAAAGGATCGATCTGAAGAAAACGAAATAGGCCTTCAAGACCCAAGGAGTGGCGCAGAAGGTAGAAGCCAGAGTTGTTCTTGACGACAACATGGAACGGGTGTCCCCATCTATAAGTGGCGCCTGCAGACTTGATCTTTTCAAGCAGAGGGTGTAGAAGCCGTCTCATATAGAGTGTCCGTGGTGAGACATCAGGGTATATAGTAACCGTACTCCCTTCAACTGATACCGGACCATGTGACCAAGCACCCCGAATAATTGCATCTTTGTCGGTATAGTAGTGTAGGCGACATAGTACGTCACGAGGAGAAGACAAATCGAGCGGACCTGGGCGCGTAACTCTGTGAATACGGTCCAAAAGGAAAGTCGCTTCTGGCGGTCAGTTAGTGAGCTTGTTGAATATGGTAGAAACTCTAGTCGCCAGCTCGTCTCGTTGGCCGAGGTCTGGAAGGCCCTTCAGGCGCACATTGTTTCTGCGTCCTCTGTTCTCCTGATCATCCAACTGAAGCGCTAAGGATTGTAAATGTGTTCTGGTGCCAGTGGCAGCTCTTTCCAAAGCAGTTACTCTGGAGTCAATAGCAGACACAGTATGTTCAGTTGTAAGAGCCCTAGAGTCTATTCTGTCCACTTCCTGACGCAAGTCAGTTATATCTTGCTGATGTGCCTGCTCAACCCTGGTCACCAGAGTGTCAAGGTCCTGCCGGGTGGGGAGGGCTTATATAATCTCCCTCAGTAATTGTAGGTCAGCGTGTAAGCCAGATGGCCCAGCCTGTACTTCAGGGGCACATGTGTGTGGTAAAATGGCGGGCGATTCACCCGCTGAGGACATGTTGAGGGGAGAAACAGAGCTTACCGCATGCTGGGAGCTGCAGCAGGGAGGCACAGTATCGGCAGTCGTGCCAGCATGTGCCGACTTCAGTAGGGGAGCAGGAGGAAGGGAAGCCGACATGTCTGTGGCCGGATGTGGCGGCAATGCGTCAGCCATTGCTGCTCGTGGGTCCGCGGCCGTTTGTGAGGAGGAGAGGAAGCGATCCATGCTTTTGCAGCGGCCAAAGGAACGAGGTACGGACCGGGAGGTTCCCGGGCAAGTTCCCCTACGTTTTCCTGGCATCGCCTGCCGGGTTTACCCGGGATAAATTGCTGATATTCAGCTGCTGGTGCGGAGCTCCCCCAGAACGCGTGCTCACGGCTCCATAGCTAAGCCACGCCCCCGCCTGTGTCTGCTTTTACGTTTTCTTTTACCACTAGAGAGGCTGGACAACTAAAAGAAACAGATAGTAAACATTTAGGGATTCTATCCTGGTTTACAAAAGCTCTATATATAAAGAGTGCATCAGTCAGAGGTCTAGGGTAGAAAACGCTTACCTTAACTGCTTTAAAGAGCGGCTGCCCGGCAATGTGCTGCAGTGGCATCTCACACTGGTGCCCTTTTATCCAGGAAGGTAACGCGAGACTTCACGAATCTCGTGCATGCTCAGAACGGCCTTCACGTTATTGGATAGAGCTAGCTGCTCGTCAAACCCGTATAGCCAATAGAAGCGTAGGGAGTCTAGACTCCCACCACCAAATGGAGCCGAATGCCAGGCGTAGGAGCTAAGGCAGGAACACCGCGTGTTGCAGCATGGAGGACGGAGCCACAAGAAATCGGCCTACGGGGCGGGCAGACGCCTTAAACACGCTAGGATAAATAAGAGAACCAACCTCAGAGTATCGATAGGTGATAAACCTCGGCTAAATAAAGCGCACGCTTAAAAGCCGGGAAGCAGAAGGTATAATTCCTGTAACTAATAAAACACAGTGTCCTGTAGGATAGAAGAAAGAAACACAAGTGGTTAGTGGCTCAGCCCTTCCTATATACCATAGCTATGATCAATTGATTAACCACTCGTGTTTTTTTCAACTGTCCTAGTAGCCAGGAGGCATGACTAACCCATTTGTATTGTGCTGCCGCGGATGATAAGGAAAGGTGTGATGGTCAGGAGTCCACACACTGAATTAACATTGATTATCTCGTTACAGTAGATCCTACCAAGGGTCATGCTAGCAAGAAAATATAGATAATTGGTTAAAAGACCGCATCTGGCCCTTTAATCTTTTACCAATTTTGATCACAAAACATAATCTTTTCACCAATAAGGACTGTGTGATGACCGTCAACATTACTAAGACATGTTAAATGATAGCGTACAAAGACTGGTATCTTTGCAAAAATATAGAAAAAATCTTTGGAGAGCGACTGTATTGAAGTTCAATGCAATGCAGTCAAATAAGCATGCAAATGGAATCGTAGTCATGTGTGAGGTGAGCCAGGCACCTAGCTCCCCTCCGATCCTCGTTCACTTTAAATATCACTGCCCTGGTCACTCTTTCAGTAATGCAGCAGGCAGAATCATCAACCGAAGTAAAAAGGTGATTTTAATAACATTGAATATAAAACCAAATATAAAATGGTCAACCGTTCCACGTGTATCGGGGCATCCCCTTTCATCGGGAATCATTAGCTGTCATATACTAGCATGTTTAAATGCCCACTTTCCCCTTATTCCCGCCTCCCCTACCACGGAAGTGATGTAAAGTTACAACCTCTCTATAACACAATTTCAGCCTCTGACATCTAGCTCCTCCCACAGGAAGTGACACACAACCTGAAACCACTCTATCTATGCTCCCATGTGTCCTTTCTCACATCGGAAGTGACTCATAATTTGAACCCTATCCACAGCCACACCTCCTACAGGAAGTGACACATGACCTCAAACACCACTATCTCCACTTCTACATATCCCTTCTCACACCGGAAGTGATACCTAATCTAAAAAAAAAAAAGCCCTTTCCACAACCACACCACCTGCAGGAAGTGAAATGTAACCTGAAACAGCTCTATCTTTACTGCAATATCCGAGAGCACCATCTATAACCACACATATACTTACTCATTCGTATCTACTGCGCCATCTTCATTTAGAACATCCATACTCTGAGACCTCACTCATTCCCAATTATTTAGAAATTGAAGGTGGGCATCAGTACCCCTCTTTGGACTACCTAAAAATTATATAAACTATCAAACCCTCCCCTAATTTCTTATACTCCAAAATAATAATATCTGAAATGACATACCTATTTTCTATGCCGTCGTCCTTCTCTCAAGTCACCCTCTGTAACATTTCATCTAACCCATTTGGGCAGAGGCACTCCAATCTGAAAATCCAGTACATCTCCCTTCTCACACATTTTTTGACCTACGACAGTGACTTACCAATTTGTTCTATAGGGGTAACCTTCATTAAAGAGGCATCCCCTCCGTGCTCCCAAGCAAAATGCCTGGAAACACTGTGTTTCATATATCTATGGTTTATATTAAACCGGTGTTTTTTTATTCTTTCCCTTAGGGTGAGTGTCATCCTACCCACATACTGGAGGCCACATGGACATTCGAGCATGTATATCACAAAGTCACTGTCGCAGTTCAAAAACTGCTTTATTTCTAATCGTTCCTTAGTCACATGACCCACTATTTCTTGTCTCATGCGTTATTTCAGAGCAACACTTATGTCTATTATGCCCACATCTATATGACCCTTTCATTACCCCCATTCCTTTTCCCCTTACATTGCTATAGTGTTCTCCTAATTTAGGATATGATGGTGCCACCACATCTTTTATTGTTCTAGATCTTTTAAAAATAATCTGCGGGATTTGAAGGGTCTCCCCCTTCAAAAAAGTATCACTCGAGTATTTGCCAATGCCTTCTAAGGATTTTTTTCATCTCTGTTTCTAGAAAACTTGGTTACCAATGCTGTACAATAATCCATTTATTTTTCGTTCTCCTTTCTTTTATTCTTTCAGGATTGCAGTGGCTGAAAAAGAAGTTTACTTCTGTCTGCGTTGAATTATTTGTGGGTGGTAATTTAGTTGCCACTCAGAGTAAGCTAGGAAAACATACTACTTTATAAAAAAGGATAATATTATTGTGGCTGGTATCTTTGCGCTCCTTCCTTTTTTTCTGTTTGTTCTATTGCAAACACTGGTATCTGGCAGCATTAACCTTACAGTACAATCTGCTAAAAATATATATATATTAGGCAACAAGTGAACTATCCGTTCTTGAAGTTGACGTGTTAGAAGCAGAAAAATGGGCAATCCATGGAGGTCCCACCTTGCAATTTACAGGACTTAAATGATCTGCTGCTAACATCTTAGTGTCAGATACTACAGGACACCTTCAGAGGTCTTGTGGAGTCCATGCCTCGATGGGTCAGAGCTGTTTTGGTGACACGAGAGGGGCCTACACCAGCGGCATAGCTGGGGGAGGTAGGCGGGGCATGTGCCCCGGGTGCAACTAGGAGGGAAGAAAGGGAGGGTTGCCGCAGTGCAACTACTGACTACGTACCAGCAGCATGAGGGCTTGTGCTACCCAGCCAATGTTCTGTTTTGGGCAGCATGGGCCCTCTTATTCCGGTGTCGTTGCTTGCACCGGGAATTCGGGGTCTCGGGTGACTGCCACATTTCATTGTATCTGCGTCCTTAGGACGCAGACACAATTGAATACTATGGCAGAGCGAGGAGCTAGCTCCCTGCTCTGCCATTCACGAAGGCGCTGGGACAGGATACCTGCTCAGACCGGCACAATGACGTCAATGGAGCACGCCGGCCTACGCAAGCATCCCGCCTCATAGGCTACTGAGGAGGCTCTGGAGCTGCTCCGTTCATAGCAGGAACGGGGCAAGGTGAGTACGAGGTTTTTTTATTTGTTTGGGGGCTGTGTGGCACTATCTACAAAGGGGGGGCTGTGTGGCTTTATCTACAAGGGGGTGTGGCACGATCTATAAGGGGGGCTGTGTCGCACTAAGTGTATCCTCCCTTACTGCGAGATGTTAAACAGACAAGTAAAAAAATTAAATAAATTCCATCTCTGACTAATGACATCCGTCACACAGATTCCCATGTTAAAAAAAAGATTGTATTGAATTAGTATCATGACAAATTGTACAACTTAACACAGTTTTTTGTTTTTTTAAAGGGTTAATGTCCACATACCTGGTGGTCTAGGGCAGTGAAAATGTTATTTATATCTGTTGTCCAGTTGGTTATTCACTTTTTTAGGCTCCAGTTTTGTAGCCTGAATTATTGTTAATTTAGCTTCTTTTGCCTTCCCTGCATTGATCATAGAGATTAAAGCAGGGAGTTGATAGGACTGTGTAGCTGTAATTGAACATTTCTCTTTGTGATCACTAAGAGAGAGACCACATGCCACAGATTATTATCCTCACAAATCCGCACCAAAATCCGTATGTAACGCATGCAGATTTTGATGAGGATTTTGGAGTGGATTTCACCATATGCATTGAATTTTTTGAAACCCCAGCCGCATGTTTTGTATTGTCAATTCCTGCGGATTTTCTGTGTGGAATCCACACTGAAAAACCACATTGTGTGGAGGTTGTGTAGGTGCAGATTTTTCTTGAGATGGGGGAAGTGCTAGGTGCAGCCTCCAGGGGCAATGTTTACTGGACAGAGTTTATAATATTGACAGTTTTTTGATACAGTATGATTATTTGTGAATTGTATAGTAAATATTAGCCTGTGTAAGGCTCTGTTCACATCTGCGTTGAGGTCCCGTTCTGACGTTTCGTCGGCGGTTTCCGTCAGAATAGGACCCTGAGCAGACACAAACTGACACCGACGGAAACCAGAGGTTTCCGTTTCCACCACTAGTCGACTACGCTATTGCTTCCGGCAAAACGACGGATCCGGTTACACAAAAGAGACAAAATGAAACCACGGGCGCCGGCTCAGTCACCATTGAAATCAATGGTGATGCAAACGGAAAGCTCTGGTTTCCGTCTGTGTCAGTTTGTGTCTGCTCAGGGTCCCGTTCTGACTGAAACCTCAGACGGAACATCAGAACAGAACCCCAACGCAGATGTGAACAGAGCCTAACCTCTTTCTCATCCCCCTATATTGAGCTTATAGAAGGACTATTCTCCAGAATATGGATAGGTTAATTTAATTTCTTTGAATCATTTTACAGGTTGCTTCATCGGTCAATGACTCTGCTGTGTTCTTATTCGTGGCCTGAATGGATATGGTGCGATATTCACACGACAATGAAAAACAATGTCCATTAAAAACTGATCAACTGTCAGTTTTTCATGCCCATTTTGCATTAGTGTGTCTCTAAATGTTCATCCATTTCTAGCCGTCTGTCCGTTTTTAATGGCCGTTTGACATCCGTTTTGCATCAGTTATTCATGGGCGTTAAAAAAACTGATGAATTTCATTGGTCAGGCTTTTTTTTGTCCCAACCCCTGAAAACACCCAAAGGAAGGTCTCATGTTCACCTAGACACTATTTACAGCCTCCCTGTGCCACAAACCTCCCTGTATATGATGCCACACAACTCTCTGTATATGATGCCACACACCTCCCTGTATATGATGCCACACAGCCTCCCTGTAGATGCCACACAGCCTCCCTGTATATGATACCACACAGCCTCCCTGTATATGATGCCACACACCTCCCTGTATATGATGCCACACAGCCCCCCTGTATATGATGCTACACAGCCCCCCTGTGTATGATGCCACACAACTCCCTGTATATGATGCCACACAACTCCCTGTATATGATGCCACACAGCCCTCCTGTATATGATGCCACACAGCACCCCTCTATATGATGCCACACAGCCCCCCTGTATATGATGCCACACAGCCCTCCTGCATATGATACCACACAGCCCCACTGCATATGATGCCACACAGCCCCGATGCAGCGTTTTCTTCTTCAGGTAAGGTATCTCGTCTTCACGGGATTTGCGAAGGCGACGCAATGACACATACTCAACGATGCAGCTCGTCTTCACGTGTGGTCTCTCGTCTTCATGGGATCTGCGAAGGCGGCGCAATGACGTCATCGCGTTGCCTTCGCAGAACACGTGAAGACGAGAGACCACACCTGAAGAGGTCGGCGCTGCATCAGTGAGTGTGTCAGAGCCGCCGATAGCCAGCAAGGGAACTAGTAGTTCCCTTGCCAATCCCCATGTCACAGATCAGTTTTTTACTGTTGTTACATGTATTGACAACCTTTCAAAATGGATCCATTGACTTCTATGGGGGCTGTCAGGACATGTCCGATTTTTTGACGGCCATTATTTACGGGCTGTTAAAAAACCGGCCGTGTGAATACACCCATAGAACATCGTTCTGAAAACTGCAGTTTTTCACGGTCGTGTGAATAAGGCTCTATTCACACGACGGGGTCCGTCGGGCGTTTTGGTCCGTTTTCTTTTGGCTGTTTTGCATCCGTTCTGTTTCCGTTCCGGGCTGTGTTTCCGTTTTTAAAGGCCGCTTTTGACCCGTTTTGCATCCGGTTTTTTTCCCTGTCCATTTTAAAAACAGATGAATTTCATTTGTACATTTTTTGCCACACACTTCCCTCTGTAAATAATGCCACACACTGCCCTCTGTAGATACTGCCACAGCCCCCCTGTAGGTAGTGCCACACAGCCCCCCTGTAGGTAGTGCCACACAGCCTCCCTGTAGGTAGTGCCACACAGCCTCCCTGTAGGTAGTGCCACACAGCCCCCTGTAGGTAGTGCCACACAGTCCCCCATAGGTAATGCCACACAGCCCCCCCGTAGGCAATGCTACACAGCCCCCTGTTGGTAGTTCTGCACAGCACCCCCCCCCCATAGATGGCACCCCCCCCTACTTTTCTGTAGATAGCGCCACCGTTCCAGGAGAAGTCCCTGACTTCAATGTCCATATATGGACAGTGAAGTCAGGTACTTCTGGAGCGGAAACACCAGCCACAGCGCCGAGGATTCTGCTTCAGAAGTCCCTGATGTCACTGTGTCCATATATGGACAGTGAAGTCAGGGACTTCTCCTGGAGCGGAAACACTGGCCACAGCGCCGGGGACTCCGATTCAGAAATCCCTGATGTCACTGTGTCCATATACAGCTTTGGCAATGCTGTGGTCGGGGATTGGGGATTCCGCTCCTACAGGGAGCAAAAAAAACAAAACACTCCTCCTCCTCACATGCACTTCGCTTTTTTAGGAGGAGGAGGAGAGAGAGCGAACGACGGAAGACACAGCCATCACACGGAACACATTAGAGTGATGGCCGTGTATTACCCGGCCCCATAGACTTCTATGGGTGCCGGGCTGCGAGGAGAACGGCCGAAAATAGGGCATGTCCCATTTTTTGATGGCCCGGTTTACCGGGCCTTCAAAAAAGACGGTCGTGTGAATAGCCCCATTTGGGGTCTATTGTTCCTACTGCGGCCGTGTGACGGCGGTTTTTTGAACGGCTGTCACACGGCCACGAATCCCTGTCATGTGAATAGGGCCTAATACACTGGCAGATTCCTCTGGTAATAATAGATAATCACTGTGGGTTACAGCAGCTTGCTTATAAGCTGTAAGCCAGGACCCATACAACATAAGTAATGCAATGTATTTACAATGGTACTCAACTGTTTTATGAATATTCTTTGGGATGGATTTACCAAACTAAATGCATCAAAATTCTAGCTGAATTTATGCCCAAAAACTGGCGTACATGCCTTGCCTGGCTCAAATGCGACTAAGTGCACCAAAAATGCAAAATATTGGTGTAAAGTAAGCTAATCAAGAGGTGATAGAAGAAAGAGAAAAGTGTCAAATATGTATAGCAAGATGTGTCAAATATAAATATATCAAAGTGCTGCATGCTGTATCATAGCTTTGGAGCATCCTCTGCCTGGCTTAAGGTGTCTAAGTTTAAAACAGTAGTAATAAATCTTTCCATTGTATACTGTGTATAGACCCCACCTTTTTATATCACCTGGAGTGTGCAGGAGTTGTGTGTGTGTGTGTGTGTGTGTGTGTATGTGTGTATATATATATATATATATATATATATATATATATATATATATATATATATATATATATATATATATATATATATATATTTAAAAAAAAGAAAGTAAATTGAATGAAAGCTTTATTACTTTTCTCATAGTTCCCTTGTTGCTTTCTAAAGAAGAGCATTCCATAGTCGGTTTTTAAAGTTATCTAGATTACATTTCTTCATCAGGAAAACTTTATGCTCCTTCTTCCACTTATCGTCTGTGTCCAGGACCAGCATCCCCCTGGCATATCTTCCATGAAGCTCCACACTCACAGCACATTTCACATATTCAGTGATAATATTCTCCTCGATTGCTGCAGCCATAGCGTAAGAGTCATAAGGGACAAAATAGTGTTTCTGAGGCCATTTTGCGCTGATCTTCTTCATAAATCTGGCTTTCTCTGTGTCCTGGTTTAACCAGTTTTTGAAATATTCCTGAAAGACATTAATTTAAAAAGACAGGACATAAGTTACTTGATACAGTATTTTTTATTCAGTGAAGTAAACAAGTACAAGAAATAAAGCTCTTCAATGGTAACATCACAAGCTTTTTATCTTTAAGATCGTGACCAGTCTTTTTATGGAATGATCCAGACTGTAACCGAGCCTGGACTTACACATCACTTGAGGTTTAGTCACAATAGAGCTGCCATTGTTAGTTACAGCAGTGCCACCACCCCCCCCCCCCCCCATATCTAAAAGTAAATATTTTCTGTGGGACCGGTCTCTCTCTATAAGTAGGGGCACAAGCAGTAATGGTGCAGCAGTCGCACCATTACT
Organism: Rhinoderma darwinii; assembly: GCF_050947455.1. Lineage (NCBI taxonomy): Eukaryota > Metazoa > Chordata > Amphibia > Anura > Rhinodermatidae > Rhinoderma > Rhinoderma darwinii. The sequence goes on along the minus strand of NC_134688.1, from coordinate 186,196,252 downwards.
GCAGCATGGCAAAACCACATGTAAATAAATTTGTTTCTGCTTCAATTTTGCCATGTTGCAGTTGTCACACAAATACCACCCCGTGTGAAGTAACCTAAATATTGTCCATCAAACCCCCATCACACTTTCCTAGTAATTACAAAAAGCCTCTCTAACGTCTTTAGTTGCCACAGCTACACTCCCCCCTGCCCATCCCTCTGTCAGTAGTCCAAGCAAAACTCCCACCCACCCCCTCTGAGTAGCCACAGCCATAAGTCCCCCCCAGCCCATCCCCTCTCAATAGTTACAGTATCTACCCCCTTTCAGTAACCATGTCACAATCCCCTCACGCCTACACCCCTCTAATACATTAATCATATGAAGTATAGTCTAAAAATATATATACAGTGAAACCTCTTTGAGACAACCACCCAAAATTCTAGGAGGGGGTGGTCCTCTCAAAGAAAACGGCCAGTAACCCTAATGGTGGAACTGAAAATCTGTCACAGAAAGGCTGGTGGGGCTGAAGGGTTGGTCTTCTCAAAGGGGTGTTTTTTTTGAGAGGTATCACTGTAGATATGACACCTAGGTCACCATCACTGGTTTTCTTACTACTGTACTGTGACCGTGTAAAAATAAGTAAAATGGTTTGGACTATACGGTTGAATGACTGACATCACACTCCCACTTTATTGCCTCCATTTATTGGTTTGTACAATTCCTGTATTTAGTTTTGTATGTTTTTTTTTTTTTTTACTGGAGAGTTTAATGAATACAGATTATAAAAAATAACAAAAAAACACTGTAGCGCTAACTTCAGAAACCCAGATGGAATACCAATTGAGCTGCTCGTCACAGGTGACTGTTAGCTGGAAAATATAGATAGTTGGTGAATAGATAGCGTCTGACCCTTTAATCTTCTACCAATTATGACAGCAGGACATCATCTTTTCACCAATGCGGAGTGTGTGATGACTGTCAGCTTTACTAAGACATGTTAAATCATGACCGCGTACAATCACTGCTATCTGGCAGCATTAACATTAGAGCAAAATCCGCTAAACAAAATGATATATACCGTTGTTAGGCAGTTTTCACGGATGAACTCCAGAGCAGCAATAAACATAGGACAGCTAAATTCATTTGTAACAATATAAGCAGCTTCTGGATCCAGGTAGAAGTTAAATTCTGCACAGGCTGTTCTGTTCCCTCTGCCTGAAACAAGAAATGGAGCACTTTAATTGTTTTTTTAAATGTTAAAATAAAAATTGTTACGACTACACTATACAACTGTGGGTGCTATGTAAACTGACACTGTACAACAGACTCGTAAGCACACTGCATGCCATGTACGGTGCCTCTAGGAGCATAGTGTAATGGACAATGCCACATTTAAAAACAAAAAACAAATATAAAAATTGAAGGCACACCGAGGTAGAGTATGGGTCCATAGCAGCCTATCGGCATTCTATTGAGTATCAGAACTACAGGAATTTGTAATAAAGCCATGTGCATGAGGTCTAATACTGTGTTTCAGTAGAAGAGCAAGTTTTAATGCAGATGCCTTTTATTTTTTTTAAATGTTTATAAACAATATAAAATACCAAAATTAGGCCTCGTTCACATCAGCGTCGGGTTCCATTCATAGGTTCCGTTAGACATTTCCGTCGGAGGAACCCATCAACGGAAAAAGGCAAACGGAAACCATAGCTTCCGTTTGCATTACCATTGATTTAAATGGTAATGCTTCCATTGCAATTGGTTTCTGTTCTGTAAGGTTTCCGTTTTTTTTCACAGAAACAATAGCTTAGTCAGCTGCACTATTTTCGCTAAAAAAACTGAATCCTTATGGAATGGAAACAGACGGTAACCATTTGCAACAGAAGCATTACCATTGAAGTCAATGGTAATGGAAACGGAAGCTATGGTTTCTGTTTGCCTTTGCGTTCATGGATTCCTCCGACGGAAAGGTCTAACGGAACCCAACGCTGATGTGAACAAGGTCTTAGGCTGTGTTCACATCACCGTCTGTGTCCGCTGAGGGGTTCCGTCTGAGGTTTCCGTCGAGTTATCCCCTCAGAGGAAAGGCAAACGGAAACCTCAGCTTCCGTTTCCCTCACCATTGAACTCAATGGTAACTGAAACCTAGCTAATGGTTTCCATCTGTCACCGGTGTGACAGGGTTCCGTCGTTTTGACGGAATCAATAGCGCAGTCAATAGTTTGCCTTTCCATTGAGGGGTTAACCCGACGGAGACCTCCGACGGAACTGCTCAACGGAAGGGCTATGGTGATGTGAACAAGCCCTTAGAATCTTAATGTTTGAGTAGTGTTTTAGTTATTTTATCCATATATGAGAGGTTATGATGAGGTAAAAAAATATTTGGAAATAATATTATAAACACGACACAGCTAATTATTATTTTCCTTATCTGTCAGGCTTCGTTCACATCTGTGTTGGGGTCCCTATCTGACATTCCGTCGGAGCTTTCCGTCAGAACGGGACCCTGAACAGACAAACTGGCACGAACTGAAACCAGATGTCTCCGTTTCCATCACCATTGATTTCAATGGTGACGTATCCGGTGCCCATGGTTTCCGTTTGTGTCTGTTGTGCACCGGACCTGTCGTTTTTCCGGAAGCAATAGCGTAGTTAACTATGCTATTGCTTCCGGCAAAACTACGGGTCCGGTGCACAACAGACACAAACGGAAACCATGGGCACCGGATCAGTCACCATTGAAATCAATGGTGATGGAAACGGAAACCTCCTGGTTTCCGTTTGTGTCTGTTCAGGGACCCGTTCTGATTTAAAGCTTCGATGGAACGTCAGAACGGGACCCCAACGCAGATGTGAACGAAGCCTCACTTAGGAAAATATCAGATACATTATGTTCAATGCAATTTCAGCAATATTACTTCCAGTATAAACAACATTTATCCTAAATTTTCAGCACATTATAACAATGACTAAAGATGAGTATTACATAGTTGGTTTAGTTAGTGAAGTCCATTACCTTCTATATTTCCTCCCATTATGTACAGTTTATTCAGCTTCTTTGGAAGACTTGGATCCATTTTGACTGCCAGGGCTAGATTAGTCAAGGGTCCCAATGCTACCAAGTTTATCTTATATGTTACAAGGGAAAAAAAAAAATGCATTACATTCATATGATGTCAACCACAGAGCTTTGAGGATTTTATAGGGAACCTGTCAGAACGTTCATGCTACCCTTAACGCAGGCAAAATGATATACCATGATGTAGCGATAAGTGCCCTGATAAGGCTGAATTACACTGTGTGTGCAATGTCAACTTAGAGTATGCGATGGGAAAGCTCCCACACCATGGTATCCCACAAAAAAAACATATACAGCGTGAGGTACATTTTATTTAACATAGGGCATCCGTCAGAGGCATCAATCAGGAAGGAAATACTGATTTATACCTTCAAAATACACTGTAAATGCAGAGTGAACTGACCATTACACTAAAGCCGGGCTTCTCAATCTTTCTCTACTGTGGCCTCACCAGCCAGAACATAGTGATGCCTGGGATTACCATTGGTCGCACACAGTACAATTTATTCTGAGAGTAGATAAAGATTGGCTACTATTGACTGAGCTGATTAACCTACATTGATCTAATGTTCAGTCCAATGAGTTAAACATTTTTGTGTTGAAGACAGTGAAACCTGAATATTTGATGGCCTTCCCAACATGTTTTAAACCATTTCATCACAGATGTGATACATTGGTTCATTTATTACACATTTTACGCCATCTAAATGGACAAAACTTTGCACTACCTTGGAGTAATGCTGGCAGAACACAAAACATTGTGAGAAGATTATACTTAGCACTCCCACCATTTTTCAAGAAAACAGCTGGTTATGTAGCGAATGGAACCCTGGTCAACAAGCTAAATAAGGCCTCGCCATTATACAGATGCAGAGCAGAAGACCCAGAAGCATAGTTTTCCGTAGAGAGCACTCGGTAAACTAATGTTCTGCCACACACCTTGAACTGACAGGAGTAAAATGTTTTTCTGCTCTACTCATTTTGCTCTTAGGGGTTTCTGTCCTAAGGGCCCCATAGGAAATGAGGGCCCTGGTCAGTTGCTTAGTTTGCCACCCCCCTAAATCTCGTCCTAGGTGTATCTTACTTCCCTTTAAGGGGTTGTCACATCAGGGTTACAAATGTCCATTTGCCCTATTAAGGCATATGGATGTGATTAATCGGCTCTCCTGCACAGCACCCCCCTAAAAGCTAGAGCCGAGAGCCACTTTAAAGAGCTGCTCCTGCTCTGGAGGACTCATCGCACCATCTATTAGATCGTATTTGAAAGGGAGCCATGTAATACCACTTTCCACTGCAGCTGATCACTAGCCAGTCTTCCATTAAAAAAAGATGGGACAACCCTTTTCATGTTCTTCAGTACTTTGGTGATTTGCATACATGTAACATGTAAAAACGGATTATTATCTTACTTGATCCTCGTACTGATTAATTATCCTTATGAGAGCATGCACAGCATCTTCTTTCTGTAAGTATTCTAGTCCCGGGCTGTTGGGATCTTCTGCATCTCCCAAACCATCACCTCCAAAGTGGGAATACTCCTGATTGATTTCTCCCAAAAGTGAATTAGAGGCACCACGAAACACTGGGATCTGATAATTCATTAAATATAATATACGTTAATGTTCTTCCAAACCCGTGATGTCCATACCCATTTTATTCAGAAAACTCTCAATGTCTTTCTAAATCTATAACAATTCTACAATTTATTCTCCAATTCTGTATAACCTTTCCTACCCAATATTTCTGTAACCCATTTCCAAATGCCTGTTATACTTTTTCTGCAATTCTCCTCCGAACACCATTTCACAGTTCACAGATGTGTCCTCCCTTACTTTCTCTCTAAATTAGACATGATATCGCGCCCATGATATAGGACGCGATATGTAAAATATGAAAAAAAAAAAAATCTTATACCTCCGATGGATGCCATCCGCCAGCTTTCCATTACCTATAGTCTTCCATGTTGGAAAAAAAAGTATACGTCACAGCCATCCAGTGGAATAAAAAACGCATATGTTAAACATAACTTTTTTTTTTTTTTTTTTTTTTACAAGGGAGTCTATGCGCAACGAATGGCATCCATCAACCATCCTTCACCCATAGACTCATGTTAAAAAAAAAGTATACGTCTAATGTATATGTTTTTTACTGGATAGCGTGAGATTGGGTTAAATTGGCATCATGACAAGTTGTATAACTTAACGCAATTCAAGAAAAAGTAAACGTGGACACATCTGTATTAGGGATGCATGATTCATCGAAACTTCGATACTGTTTCGATACCGTGCACCCTCAAACAATTCAATACCATTATTTCATGTAATTCGAAACTAAGCTGTGCAGCCGCACAGCTTAGCATTGTAACACATGAATTTAGTCAGAGCGGGGCTGCGGCTGTGTGATACATGTGTAATACAGCCATTGACCCGCTCCTGAGTCCTGACAAGTGTGCGCGCGGTCAGCATGATGTGATGTGGCCGGCGCTGCACTGATGATTGCCGGCACTGAAGACTGAACATGACGGACACACAAAACACTCCCATGTTCTGTCTTTAGTGTCTGCATTAGTGAAGCGCCGGCCGCATTACCTCATGCTGACCGCGTGTACACACTTGTCAGGAGCGGGGCAATGGCTGTATTACACAACCGCAGCCCTGTGGCGGAGATCAGAGAAATCTCTCATCTCAGTCGTTATTCCCCTGAATGCTGCAATAAAAGCTGACCGCCGCATTCAAGGGGTAAGTGAGAAGGGGGATGCCCTTTGGATTGTGTCACAGGGAATCCCATTGAAGGACGCCCGGGCTGTCTTACCATATTTCCTGTTGTTAGGGCATACGTTGGTATGTTCCAGCAGCTGCCTGTGTACTGTCAGTACACAGGCTAATGTACTGGCATATAGATATGCCAGTACCTTAAAGTAAAAAAAAAAAAAAGTAAAAAAAAAAAAAAGTCATGTTAAATTTAAAAAAAACAACACTTTTTTTTTACAATAAACATTAAAATAAGTCTCAATACATAAAATATACACATATTCGGTACGTTGCGACCGTAATAAATTCATAGCGTCATTTATAATGTTTACGCTGTTACAAAATAAAATAAAAACAGCGTTCTTTCATTTGTTAATGTGAGGCACGAGGTATTATGAATTTTGAACCTCCATGTGCCTCACATTTAGGGCTCATTTACACGAGCGTGATTTACGTCCGTGCAACGCGCGTGATTTTCACGCGTGGCGTACGATCCTATGTTAGTCTATGGGGCAGTGCAGACAGTCTGTGATTTTTGCGCAGCGTGAGTCCTTTGCAAAAAACTCATGACATGTCCTATATTTGTGCGTTGTTCGCTCATAACGCACCCATTGAAGTCAATGGGTGCGTGAAAATCACGCATGCCTCACGGAAGCACTTCCATGGGACGCGCGTGATTCGCGCAACAGCTGTCAAACTATGAATGAAAACAGAAAAGCACCACGTGTTTTTCTGTTTACAAACATCCAAACGGAGTGTCATAATGATGGCGGCTGCGCGAAAATCACGCAGCCGCGCATCATACGGGGATGACACACGGAGCTGTTAAAGTGCCTTTTGCGCACGCAAAACGCCGACATCAGCTTGCTGTCAGTGAATAACGGACAGTTCTAATACACTGCACTACATATGTAGTGCAGTGCATTAGAATAGCAATCAGGGCTTTAGGCCTTTAAGTCCCCTGGTGGGACAAATAAAAAAAGTTAATAAAAATATTGTAAAAAAAAACAAGTTTCAAGCAAAAAAAAAAAAAAGACAAACTGCCTTTTTTTTTCTATAATAAGGTTTTTATTATTGGAAAAAACGTAAAAAATAAAGAAAACTATACATAATTGGTATCGCCGTGTACGTAACGACCCAAACTATAAAACTTATGTAATTTATCTCGCACGGCAAACGCCGTAAAAAAAAGAAAAACAACGCCAGAATCCCTGTTAGGTCACATCGCCTCCCAAAAAATGGAATGAAAAGTGATAAAAAAGTCACATTTACTCCAAAATAGTACTAATAAAAATGACAACCCGTCCAGCAAAAAAAAATCCCTGACACACAGCTTTGCCCACGCAAAGAATATGACGACACAGAAAACAAATTATTAAAAAAAAAAAGAGATTTTATTGTGTAAAAGCTGCAATACATGAAAAACTATGTCAATTTGGTATCGCCGTAATCCTATCGACCCCCAGAATAAAGTTAACAAGTAATTTATGGCGCACGATGAATGCTGAAAAAAATCCCAATAAAAAACTATTCCAGATTTGCATGTTTTTGGTCATTTCCTCTTCCAAAAAATTAAATAAAAAGTGATCAAAAAGTCGTATGTGTCCCAAAATCTACAGAACGAAAATCTAAAAAACGAGTCTGCACACAGCTCTATCAACCGAAAAATAAATCAGTTACGGCATTAGCAATGCAGTGATGAAAAAAATCCTGATGTGCAGGCCGGAGGGGAACATTCCTTCATTTTCAGGGCCATAGTATTTAGGAACTAGGAAGGGAAGGGACATAGCACATCTGCTAGAAGAGAGGGTGCCCGTATTATACCAACACTTTCCCAGCAAAATTTTCCAAACTACAAAGGAAAAATAGTCACAAAAATGTGCAGAGTATTAGAAAAGGGGCAAAAGAAAGGACACCATTTATCAGTGCGACACTGGCCTGTGGGTAACGGATTGCTTCACAGAGTACCACATATCTATGGATAATTGTATTATTTATCCCATTATTATACCCTCTTATTATGCCCTGCTGTACTCCGCACATATTACATATGCCCCCACATTATATATTGAAATACCAGTAATACTCCAAACAGAACAACTACCAAGCAAAATCCATGCTCCAAATGGCGCTCCTTCCCTTCTTAGCCCTTCAGTGTGCCCAAAAAGCAGTTTATGTCCACAAGTAAGGCATTACCATACCCGGGAGAACCCGCTCAACAATTTATAGGGTAAGATTCTCCATTGGCACAAGCTGGCCACAACATATTGTGCAGTGAAACGGCAGATCGGTGAAAAAAATTAACATTTTCACTTTGCATCATCCACTGCGTATTAATTTCTGAAAAACACCAGTGTCGTCTAAATTCTCACTACACCCGTTCATAAATTCCTTTAGGGGTGTAGTTTCTAAAATGGGGTCACTTTTTTTTGGGTACATCCGGGGTTTTGCGAATGCGACACGGCGTCTGCAAACCATTCCAGCAAAATCTACGCTCCAAAAGTCAAATACCACACCTTTTTTGTCTGAACCCCCCCCATATATGTAAACAGCAGTTTATGACCAGATATGGGGTGTTACCATACTCTGGGGAATTGATTTACAAATGTTGGGGTGCTTTTTCTTTTCTATTCCTTGTGAAAATGAAAAATGTTGATCTAAATCTACAACTTATTGGAAAAAAAAATATTTTTCATTTTCACGGCTTAATTCTAATTAATTCAGCAAAAAGCCTTTGGGTTCAAAATACCCCTAGATGATTCCACAAGGGGTGTCGTTTCCCAAATGGAGTACCTTTTGGCGTGTTTCCACTAAACTAGTACTACAGGGGCTCCGCAAATGTGACATGGCGACCAGAAACCATTCCAAAATCCAAATGGCACTCCTTCCCTTTGAGCCCTACCGGGTCTCCAAACAGCAGTTTATGACCGCATATGGGGTATTGTTTTACTTGGAAGAAATTGCTTTACAAATGTTGTGGTGCTTTTTCTCCTTTACTTCTTGTAAAAATGAAAAAAAAATTGTTAAACCTACATTTACTAGAAGTTTCCAAAATGGGGTAACTTCTGGGGGGTTTCCACTGTTTTGTCCCCTCTGCAAACCATCTTGGATATGTAAAAGCATTCCGAAGTTATTACCACATAAAGTGAAACATGTCAGATTTGAAAAATGAGGCTCTGTCAGGAAGGTCAAAAGTGGTCAAAGCTGGAAGGGGTTAAATCCAGCCGTCAAGAGTGATGTTTTCATGTTGGGATCGCAAATGCATCTGCAATCTCTGACACAGTGCTAGAATAACAATAAAAAGGTGGGGTACCGTCTACAACGGAGGATGTGTGTGGCACCATCTACAAGGGAGGCTGTGTGTGGCACCATTTACAAGGGAGGCTGCGTGTGGCACCATCTACAAGGGAGGCTGCGTGTGGCACCATCTACAGGGGGCTGCGTGTGGCACCATCTACATGGTGATATGTGGGGCACCATCTACAGGGGGATATGTGTGTGGCACCATACAAGGGGCTATGACACTATAAACAGGTAATGTGGGGCATTCTGTATAGGGGAGATGGGGGTTGATGATCTACCTCCCAGGGCCCCCCTATTTTATGAGAATCTATTTTATGAGTGCCCTGATGATTGACCAGTATGGGCTCAACATTTTGTAATGGCAGCCCTGTCCCCGACACTCCATTTGTTAGAACAGGTTTGATATTCGTATTCTCTGAAGAAAGCAATAATTAAAGGGTTTTCTGGGTTTCTTTTTTGATAATTCCTGTGTATGAAATACATACCATAGACTTACATTACTCATTTTTGGCTGTTCCACTACTGATGGTTTCCTGGGATCCCTTATGCTTCTTAATTTATAATCTGGGGTCATGTCTGTCGTCCATAACAATGTCACATCACGCTGTGGTAATGTGACAGACAATTTTATGGACGATACACTACGACACCAAGTTAGGCCCCATGCACACGACCGTAGATGCCGTCCATAATTACGGACTGTAAATATGGTCCGTAATTAAGGACCCATTAATTTATATGGCCGACGGACACCTAGCCGTATATTTACATGGGGCCTTATGAAAAAAGATGCATCAGAGACCCAGAGAACCATCAGTGGTGGAACAGCCAAGAATCAATAACGTTAGTGGATGTCTCTGACGTTTCTGTTGGTTTCATTTTCTGTTAAAACAAGCTTTAAAAAAATAAATATAGAAAACCTCTTCAATTACAGAATAGATCCCGTCCACATTACCCTCAGTGACCTGCCCCTCACCTCTTCCCTTCTGCTGCTACAACAGGATTTCCAATTGGCTGCAAAGTGCACTTCAATTTACTGTGCACCAATTTCATTAGGAAGAAAGAGGTGAGAATCTGTCACCAAAATGTATCTATGTGATGTATGTATGTAGTGTGCGTGCCCGTATGTACACAGTGAGTGTGTGTATAATACGAAAGTACATTTAGGTAGTGGATGTGAGCACGTGTGCATGGCTGAGTTTAGTGAATGTGCGTTTGTCTGCTTGTATTATGTAGTGACCATATGTGTCTCTATTGTGTCAATATAATTTGGGATTTTTACGGTTGTATTGTTTAACCCTTTAATGACCAGCCTATTTTATACCTTAATGACCAAGCTATATTTTACGTTTTGCCATCGTCGCATTCCAAGAGCTATAACTTTTTTATTTTTGCGTCGACATAGCTGTATAAGGTTTTGTTTTCTTGCGGGACAAGTTGTATTTTTTTTAATAGCACCATTTTGGGGTACATATAAGTTATTGATTAACTTTTATTAAACTTTTTTTGGAGGGGAATAGAAAAAAACCAAATTATGCCACTCTTTTTTGTGTCCTAAATCTACGCCGTTTACCGTGTGGTATAAATAACACAATAAGTTTATTTAGCGGGTTGTTACGATTGCAACAATACCAAATTTGTATCGATTTTTTAATGTTTTACTATTTTTACACAGTAAAAACACTTTTTTTTTTCAAATTATTTGATTTTGTGTCTCCATATTTGAAGAGCCATAGCTTTTTTATGCCGATGCAGCTGTATCAGGGCTTTTTATTTGGGGGAACGACTTGTAATTTTTATTGGTACCATTTTGGAGTTGATGCGACTTTTTGATAATTTTTTATCAAATTATTTTTATGGCAGGATTCACAGAAAACAGCAATTTTTGCATTGTTTTTTTATTTTATTTTTTACGGCGTTCACCGTGCGGGTTAAATAATGTATTAGCTTTATAGTTGGGGTCGTTACGTACGCGGTGATACCAAATATGTGTAACTTTTTTACTTTATTTAGGTTTTTTTTTAATAATAAAGCATTTTGTAAGGGGAAAAAGTGTGTTTTTCATTTTTTTTCCGCTTCTTTTTAAAAATTTACTTTATTTAACTTTTTTTAAACTACATTGCTATACTTTTGTATTGCAGTGTATTACTGTCTGTCTGTTGAAAACGGACAGGCATCTGCTAGGCCATGCCTCTTGCATGACCTAGCAGGCATTCACTACAGGCAGACCTGGGGGCCTTTATTAGGCCCACGGCTGCCATCGAAGATACGACACCTGGCGAACTTATTGCCGGGTGTCGGTGCAATGAGAGAGGGAGCTCCCTCCCTCTCTCCAAAACAACTCAGATGAGGCGCTCGCTATTGGGCGCCGCATCTCGGGGTTTAAACGGGTGAGATCGATACTGAAATTTAACGGCTCACTGCTCTGTTTATTTATTCTGATGCAGCGCCATGAAAAGGCACATGCATCAGAATAAAGCCCATTAGTGGTCGCCGTGAAAAGGTGTATTGGCGGTGACTAACGGGTTAACTTTCACGGCCTACTTCCAATAATTTCTGCAATTAACCTGTGGGGTCAAAATGCTCACTATACCCCTAGATAATTTCCTTGAGGGGTGTAGTTTCCCAAATGGGGTCACTTTTGGGGGGTTTCCACTGTTTTGGCGCCACAAGAGCCCTTCAAACCTGACATGGTGCCTAAAATATATTCTAATAAAAAGAAGGCCCCAAAATCCACTAGGTGCTCCTTTGCTTCTGAGGCCGGTGCTTCAGTCTATAAGCATGTTAGGGCCACATGTGGGATATTTCCTAAAACTGCAGAACCTGGGCAATAAATATTGAGTTGCATTTCTCTGGTAAAACTTTCTGTGTTACAAAAAACATTGATTAAAAATGTATGGTTAGCCAATAAAGGTAGCATACATACTATACTTTTGTCTTTTTTGACACAAAAGTTTTTAACATTGCAAAAAAAAATGAAATTTGTAAATTTCACCTCTACATTGCTTTAATTCCTGTGAAACGTCGAAAGGGTTAAGAAACTTTCTAAATGCTGTTTTGAATACTTTGAGGGGTGACATTTTTAAAATGGTGTAACTTATTGGGGGTTTCTAATATATAAGGCCCTTAAAGCTACTTCACAACTGAAATGGCCCCTGTAAAAATAGCCTTTTGAAATTTTCTTGAAAATGTGAGAAATTGCTGCTAAAGTTCTAAGTCTTGTAACGTCGTAAAAAAATAAAAGGATGTTCATAAAAACAATGCCAATCTAAAGTAGATATATGGGGCATGTTATTTAGCAACAATTTTGTATGGTATAACGGCCTGTCTTACAAGCAGATACATTTGAATTTAGAAAAATTCTAATTTTTGCAATTTTAGCTAAATTTAGATGGTTTTCACCATTAAATACTGAATGTATCAAGCAAATTTTGCCAGTAACATAAAGTCCAATGTGTCACGAGAAAACAATCTCAGAATCGCTTGAATATGTAAAAGCATTCCAATGTTATTACCACATAAAGTGAAACATGTCAGATTCGAAAAATGAGGTTCTGTCAGTAAGGTCAAAAGTGGCCAAAGCGGGAAGGGGTTAAAATCTAATTTCTTCAAAGAAAATGTAGGTTTAACTAATTTTTTTCTCATTTCCACGAGGACTAAAGGGGAAAAAGCACCTCAACATTTGTAAAGCAATTTCTTCCGAGTAAAACCGTACCCCATATGTGGTCATAAACGACTGTTTGGACACACGACAGGGCTTAGAAGGGAAAAAGCGCCATTTGGCTTTTGGTGCTCAAATTTAGCAGGAATGATTTGTTGAGGCCATTTCCAATTAGCAAAGCCCCTAAGGGGACAAAACAATGGAAACCCCCACAAGTGACGCCATTTTGGAAACTACACCACTTGAGGAATTCATCTAGTGGTGTAGGGAGCATTTTGACCTCACAGGTGTTTCATAGAATTTATTAGAATTGGGCAGTGAAAATAAAAACAATCCCTTTTCATCATAAGACATAGCTTTAGCTTAAAATGTTACATTTTCTCAACAAATAAAGGAAAAAAAGAACCCCAATATTTGTAAAGCAATTTCTTCCGAGTATGGCAATACCCCAAATCTGGTCATAAACTGCTGTTTGGGCACACAGTAGGGCTCAGAAGTGAAGGTGCGCCATTTGCCTTTTCGAGTGCAGATTTTGCTGGATTGGTTTTTGGTCGCTATGTCGCATTTGCAAAGCCCCTGTGGGACCAAAACAGTGGAAACCTCCCAGAACTGACCCAATTTTGGAAACGACACCCCTCAAGGTATTCACCTAGCGGTGTAGTTAGCATGTTAACCCCGCAGGTGTTTTGCAGAAATTAGTGTGCACTCAATGTTGCAGAGTGAAAATGGGATTTTTTTTCCATAGATATGCCAATATGTGGTGTCCAGCTTGTGCCACCATAACAAGACAGCTCTCTATTTATTATGCTGTGTTTCCCGGATTTAGAAACACCTTACATGTGGCCCTAATCTTTTGCCTGGACATTTGGGCTCAGGAGTGAAAGAGTACCGTGTAAAATTGAGGACTAATTTGGCGATTTACAAGGTATTGGTTCACGAGGCTCGGATGTAAAATAATAAAAGAAACCCCTGAGTGGCCCCATTTTGGAAATTGCACCCCCCCCCCAAGGCATTTATTAAGGGGTCTAGAGAGCATTTTCACCCCACAGGTCTTTTCCATGATTGCGCTGTGGATGGTGCAAAGTAAAAATGTAAATTTTTCCCTAGATATGCCATTTCAGTGGCAAATATGTCGTGCCCAGCTTATGCCACCGGAGACACATAACCCAAAAATTGTTAAAAGGCTTTTCCCGGGTATGGCGATGCCATATATGTGGAAGTAAACTGCTGTTTGGACACGCTGTAGGGTTTAGAGGGGAGGGAGTGCCATTTGGCTTTTGGAGAGTGGATTTTGCTTGGTAGTCGCTTTGTTTGGAGAATTACTGGTATTTCAGTTTCTAATGCTGGGGTACATGTAAGGTGGGCAAAATACATCAGGGGCATAGTCAGGTGGTATAATAATGGGGTAAAAAACCAATAAAATAATCCATAGATGTGTGTAAGGCCGGGTTTACACGAGCGTGTGCGTTTTGCGCACGTAAAAAAACGCTGCGTTTTGCGTGCGCAAAAGGCACTTAACAGCTCCGTGCGTCATCAGCGTATGATGTGCGGCTGCGTGATTTTCGCGCAGCCGCCATCATTATGACACTCCGTTGGATGTTTGTAAACAGAAAAGCACGTGTTTTTTTTTTATATACAGCGTTCACCATGCGTCATAAATTACATGTTAACTTTATTCTGCGGGTCAGTACGATTCCAGCGATACCAAATTTATAGCACTTTTTTATGTTTTACAACTTTTTGCACAATAAAATTACTTTTGTAAAAAGAATGCATTTTTTTTTGTCGCCAATTTTTGAGAACCATAACTTTTTAATTTTATAGTCGCCAGAGCTGTATGAGGGCTTGTTTTTTGCGAGACGAGTTATAGTTTTTATAGGTACCATTTTTGGATACGTGCGACTTTTTGATCACTTTTTATTCCAATATTTGTAGGGAAAAGTGACTAAAAAACAGAAATTCTGGTATAGTTTATTTTTATGCCGTTCACCGCGTGGAATAAATAACATAATATTTTTATAGTTCAGGCCGTTGTGGTCGCGGCTATACCAAATATGTGTGGTTTATTTTTTTCAATAATAAAGGACTTGATAAGGGAAAAGGGCAATTGTATTTTATTACTTGAAACTTTTATTATATGTTTTAATACTTTTTTTCACTTTTTTTCCTACTAGCGGACTTGAAGGTCCAACTGTCTGTTTTTTTCCATAATACATTGCACTACCTATGTAGTGCAATGTATTAGATCTGCCAGTCATTCACTGACAGCAAGCCAATTGGGCTTCGCCTCCCGGCGGGGCCTGATCGGCTTCCGTAATGGCAGAGCAGGAGGCCATTGTTAGGCCTCCTGTTGCCATAGCAGCAGTCGGCAGCCCTGATTGCATGGCAGGGCTGCCGATCTGCTAGCAACCTCTGAGATGCAGCAATCGTTTTCGATCGCTGCATCTAAGGGGTTAATGACAGGGATCAGAGCTAGCTCCGGTTCCTGCCATTACAGGTGGATGTCAGCTGTAACATACAGCTGACATCCACAGCTAATGATGCCGGCTCAACTTATGAGCCGGTGCCATCTTGCCATCGGCTACGGAAGCCTTTCAGGCCTCGCCTCCGAGCGGGGCCTGAACAGCTTCTGGGCTAGGCAGACCGGGAGGCCAGTATTAGGCCTCCGGTTGCCATTGCAGCCACCAGAACCCTGGCAATTTCATTGCTGGGTACCGATGAGCTGCAAACTCCTTAAATGCAGTGATCGCTTTTGACCGCTGCATTTAAGGGGTTAATGGTGGGGATCAACGCTAATTTCAGTTCCCACCATTACAGCCAGATGTCATCTGTAATACACCGCTGATAGCCGGTGATGATGGCACCGGTGCCATCCATTTGTCGTATAGATACGGCAAAATGCGGGAAGCACTAGCTTTCCATGACGTATCCATACGACAAATGTCGGGAAGGGGTTAACCCTTTAATGACCAGCCTATTTTAAACCTTAATGACCAAGCTATTTTTTACGTTTTTCCATCATCGCATTCCAACAGCTATAACTTTTTTATTTTTGCGTCGACATAGCTCTATAAGGTCTTGTTTTTCGCGGGACAAGTTGAGTTTTTTAATAGCACCATTTTGGGGTACATATAATTTATTGATTACAATTTATTAACTTTTTGGGGGGGGGGGGATAGAAAAAATCTGAAATTTCGCCACGCTTTTTTGCATCCTAAATCTACGCCGTTTACCGTGTGGTATAAATTACATAATAGCGTTATTCAGCGGGTTGTTACGATTGCAACGATACCAAATTTGTATAGATTTTGTATGTTTTACTACTTTTATACAGTAAAAACCCTTTTTTTTTCAAAATTATTTGTTTTTCTGTTTTTCTGTCTCCATAGAAGAGCCATAACTTTTTATTTTTCCGCCGATGCAGTTGTATGAGGGCTGTTTTTTTGCGGGACGACTTGTAGTTTTTATTGGATTAGATGCGACTTTTTGATCACTTTTATCACATTTGTTTTATGCCAGGATTCAAAGAAAACAGCAATTTTTGCATTGTTTTTTATTTTTTACGGCGTTCACCTTGCGGGTTAAATAATGTAATAGCTCTATAGTTGGGGATACGGATGCAGCGATACCAAATATGTGTAACCTTTTTATTTTATTGTGTTTTTTTTTAAAATAATAAAGCATTTTGTAAGGGGAAAATGTAGGTTTTCATTTTTTTTTCTAAATTTTTTTTTGTTAACTTTATTAAACTTTTTTTTTTACTAATCCCACTCGGGGACTTTAATATGCGATCACCCGATCGCTTTTATAATACACTGCAATACTTTTGTATTGCTATGTATTACTACCTGTCCATTTAAAACGGACAGGCATCTGCTAGGCCATGCCTCTGGTATACGTAGTAGCAGGCCATGCCTCTGGCAGACCTGGGGGCATTTATTAGGCCCCGGCTACCATCGGAGACACAGACACTCGGCGATCTAATCACCGGGTGTCGGTGGGAGGGGGAACTCCCTCCCTCTCTCCAAAACAATTCAGATGTGGCGCTCACTATTGAGCGCTGCATCTGAGGGGTTAAACGGGTGAGATCGATACAGATATCGATCTTACCCGTTCGAGCAGGGATGCCCCCAGACCTCAGCTACCTCTGGTTTAACGGCTCCCTGCTCTGTATATTTATTCTGATGCGGCGCCGTGAATAGGTGTATGCATCAGAATAAAGCCCATTAGTGGCCGCTGTGAAAAGGTGTATTGGCGGTCACTAACGGATTAAAGACCAGTTAACTCTGCCACCTTTATACGGCAGGTGGAGGTAAACAGGTTAAGGATGGGCCGCTACTCATGGGCCAGTGCTATGTACTTGACCCCCATGCTAAAATTTGCCAGGCAGCCCCTGACCTCCCGCAGCATCTCATCATGTCTGTCAGTGTCTGTGTATGAGCAGCTCTTGCATTCTTCTCACTGTCTCCTGTGTGTTTTTTTTTAAATATTTAACTTTATGAACAACATCCCCTAGCGACAGGCATCCATTTTATACATCATCTGGAGAAAGTAAATACATTCACATAGGTCCCAACCGTCCCGGATCCGGCGGGACAGTCCCGGTTTCTCACCGATGTCCCACCGTCCCAGGCAGTCTGCAAAATGTCCCGCTGGGCACGGCAGCTGTATCAAAACAGATGATCGCTGCTGGCAGGCGCCCTGCATGCCAGATGACTGCAGCAGCGATCAGCATCAGAAGAAGGCAGAAGTCTTGATGCAGTGTTCTGACTGGGATCGATGCCGGCCCGGGAGTGGACCAGTCCAGTCACCTGACCTGTCATCTGACCTCACCGGCCAGGTGACAGGTCAGATGACTGGACTGGTCCACTCCCGGGCCGGCATCAACACCCGTGAGAACGCCGCTGAAAGACTCCTGCCTTCTTCTGACGGTGAGTGACGTCAAAGCAGAGCGGAGAGTGGCAGCAGTAGGTTACCTCTATCGTTCTCCACTCTGGCGGCATTGTGGCACAAAGTATAAGGGGGTTGTGTGGCACTATGTACAAGGGGGAAGGGGGGTTGTGTGGCGCTATGTACAAAAGGGGGCTGTGTGTTGCGCTATCTACAGGGGGGCTGTGTGTGGTGCTATCTACAGGGGGCTGTGTGTGGAGCTATCTACTGGGGGGCTGTGCGTGGCACTATCTACAGGGGGCTGTGTGTGGAGCTATCTACAGGGGGGCTGTGTGTGGCGCTATCTACAGGGGGCTGTGTGTGGTGCTATCTACAGGGGGACTGTGTGTGGCGCTATCTACAGGGGGACTGTGTGTGGCGCTATCTACAGGGGGACTGTGTGTGGCGCTATCTACAGGGGGACTGTGTGTGGCGCTATCTACAGGGGGACTGTGTGGAGCTATCTACAGGGGGGCTGTGTGTGGAGCTATCTACAGGGGGGCTGTGTGTGGAGCTATCTACAGGGGGGCTGTGTGTACCGCTATCTACAGGGGGGCTGTGTGTGCCGCTATCTACAGGGGGGCTGTGTGTGTCGCTATCTACAGGGGGGCTGTGTTTGCCGCTATCTACAGGGGGGGCTGCGTGTGGCGCTATCTACAGGGGGGGCTGCGTGTGGCGCTATCTACAGTAAGGCTGTGTGTGGCGCTATCTACAGGGTGGCTGTGTGTGGCGCTATCTACAGGGGGGCTGTGTGTGGAGCTATCTACAGGGGGCTGTGTGTGGAGCTATCTACAGGGGGATGTGTGTGGCACTATCTACAGGGGGCTGTGTGTGGCGCTATCTACAGGGGGGGCTGTGTATGGAGCCATCTACAGGGGGGCTGTGTGTGGCGCTATGTACAGGGGGCTGTGTGTGGTATTATTTACAGGGGGGGGTTGTTGGTGGAGTTATCTACAGGGGGCTGTATGTGGCGCTATGTACAGGGGGCTGTGTGTGGAGCGATCTACAAGGGGGCTCTGGTGGATGATTTTTCCATTGACCTGTAGCAGAGTTACACAACTGGAAAAAAAAATCCCCATCATGTAACTCTGCTACCTGTCAATTGAAAAGTCATCAACCACAGGGTCTCCCTCTTGACTTTCATTGTTCTCAGCCTTTTGCTTTGTCCTGCAGCTGCTGCCGTGATGAGCAAATGTTATACCCAAGTTAGGAAAAGTACCATAAAGACAATATAACCTGATCCATAATATTGGTGATATCCATATTTTTTGTAAGTCTAGAGCTCTGCAGTGAGAATATGATCTTGTTATTTTAAGAAGGATCTGGCCGTGATTTGTTGTGTTGATGCGGGATATTGGTCGTGGTTAGGGGCATGGCTTAAAAATGTCCCTCTTTTGCGAATTCAAAAGATGGGAGGTATGCATGCATAGTAAAGTAGTTGTTCATCATTATTCCACCATTAGTCCTTTTCACTTAGCCCACGCTATATTGCCACAACACATGTAGGTCATGTAACACTGTTGCTAGCTGAATGCTTGAGGTCACAAGATGTGTGTGTGTGTGTGTGTGTGTGTGTGTGGTCACATGACTGACGCCATGTTTAGTCATATTCAGTAAGCCTGTGGGTGCATTACAGAGGAATAATCTGTGGGCTATACCATTCCACTGTGACAGGCCTCATGTACTATAAAAAAAAAAGGCATGTGAGCAGAATTTCTAATACGTATATATTAGAAAACTGTATGATTTCATATTCTACAAATAAATAATAAAAAAAAAAGATAGAAACTGGACAATCCCTTTAAGGCCCTATTTAGATCAGTGATGTTCACATCTGTGTGCTGTCCGAGTGTTAAACGGATTGCATACGGCCTGAACACTGACACGTTTAAGTCAATGGGCTTATTTACACGTCTGATTTTCCGCATTGAACATCGCTCTGTGACGAGAAAATCACAGCATTCACTATTTTGGTTTGATTATCTCTTTAGACGTCCCCATTCAAGTCAATGGGTCTGTGAAAAACTCGGACAGCACACTGATGCTATTTGAAAGCGGTCCTTTTTTTCCACTGATGGGCTGGTAGTCGACGTAGAAAAAAAAGAGACCTGCTTTTTTGACAGGTGTGAAAAACTGATGGTCATTGATGCTACACGGACATTAAAAACTGACACATGGAACACACTCGGACACAATACTGAGTCGCATGTAAAATCGTCCGTTTTTCCCTGATGAAATACAGATGAGTTTTGAAATGCTCGTCTAAATACAGCCTTAATAAATGAGGATAAAATGTATTTACAGCTTTTCTTGCCTGTATTCTTTTTTAAAGTGAGAAGACAAAAGTTGCACATTTTGAGAATTTTTAACATTTTAACAGTATTTCCATTATCTCAAGCCAGTAAGCACACACGGAGTATTTTGACAAGCTTTTTGGAGCGGAAACCGCTCCGCAAAACTTCTAAAAAACCGGCCGAAAATGCCTCCCATTGATTTCAATGGGAGGCGGGGGCGGTTTTCTCCCGTGAGCAGTAAAACCGCCTTGCGGGAGAAAGAAGGGGCATGCCCTATATTCGCGCGTTTACGCCTCTGAACTCCCATTGACATCAATGGGAGGCAGAGAGAGCGTATTTTTCAGAGTTTTTTGCCCGTAGCACTCAATGGCCACGGGCAAAAAACACAGTGAAAAACACGATGAAAATTGCGTCAAATGACGTGCAGGAAGGGCAAAATCTGCCTCAAAATCCCAAACGGAATTTTGAGGCAGAATTTTTCTCCTGTAAAAAAACTCCACGTGAACACAGCCTAAGGGCGGGTTCACACATAGCGGAATTTCACTTAAATTCCGCTGCGGACACTCCGCAGCGTTAATCCGCAGCGGAGCCGTTTCTCCATTGACTTTCACTTTAATTTAGCAGTGTTCGTTTACACGATGCGTACAATTCCGCTGCGGAGCATAGGCTGCGGAGCGGAATTTGGTGTCCGCAGCATGCTCTGTCTGTTGCGGAGCAGTGGCGGACTCATGGCGGAATTTCTCCATTGACTTCAATGGAGATTCAAAGTTCCGCAATGAAGTCCGCAGCTGTCATGCACATGTCATGTGTGCTGCGGATGCGTCTTGCTTTTTTAACTTGACATTTCTTCATTCTGGCTGGACCTATGTATTTCTAGGTCTACAGCCAGACTGAGGAAGTCAATGGGGCTCCCGTAATGACGGGAGCGTTGCTAGGAGACGTCTGTAAATAGTCACTGTCCAGGGTGCTGAAAGAGTTACGCGATCGGCAGTAACTGTTTCTGCACCCGGGACAGTGACTACCGATCTCAATCTACATGTATCTGTAAAAAAACATATAAGTTCATACTTACCGAGAACTCCCTGCGTCTGTCTCCAGTCCGGCCTCCCAGGATGACGTTTCAGTGTAAGTGACGGCTGCAGCCAATCACAGGCAAAGCACAGGCTGCAGCGGTCACATGGACTGGCGCGTCATCCAGGGAGGTCGGGCTGGATGCCGAAAGAGGGACGCGTCACCAAGACAACGGCCGGTAAGTATGAAAATCGTTTCCTTTCACTAGGGAAAGTGCTGTCCCTTCTCTCTATCCTGCACTGATAGGGAGAAGGGAAGCACTTTTCCCGCAGTCTGCAGCAGCTAGTCCGCATCAATGTACTGCACATTTTGTGCAGATCCGCTGCAGAATCTGCAACGCAGATTCTGTGCGGCATCGATGCGGACAGTTGCGGAGGAATTCCGCCATGTGTGGTCATGCCCTAAGGAAAACTACTAGACAATAGTAAAGCCTTTGCTTTACTGGATTATGAATGGTTGCAGTTACAGACCTCCTGTGAGATGGGTTTCTATGCTGGGTGCCCAGAGTCATCAGAAGGGCAACCAATCACAATTCATATTTAAATTTTTATAGCACAAGTAAAAAAATGTATGGAATATTTTGAATGGTCGCTATCCGGTCTGGTGATTTCTCAATGGAAAATAAAAGTTTTATTCCAGCAGAATGCATTATTACCTCCATTCTGTTACACACTTGAAGAACCCGCAAGACGTTCCTACAGACATGATCAATGGTTGTGTTCCCAAAACAGCATGTTATTCCTAGGACCTCAACTTCTGGTGCTGCAAGGGCCATCATCAAAGCCTGAGCATCATCCACACCACAGTCCACATCTACTAGAAGCAGTTTCTTGGTCATATTCCTGTAACAAGGACAATATCAGATTATTTTACGTCACACAAAGCATTACAGCTGAATGTTACATTTATACAATCTCACAGAATAAATGAATCATTCTGTAAACTTTGCCCGCAGCTAAAGTCAACAAGGGTGGAACTTTGCTCGACGAGAATTGTTGTTACATGTATCATTATTTGTCAGGAAGATCATGTGCTTTTTTATCCCTTGAAATACACAGTAGGTTTTTGGCTTTGGATAAGTGATAATAAAAATATCTACAAATATATAAACCAGTTGTTCGGTTTAGGTAAATAAAGTGTAATGATTGTCTAATGAAAAGTTATGCAACTTTGTAATATCTTCTTGCCATCAGTGAGTAGAAACATTTAATGGCGGAACTCTGCCACTATGTATCCAGCCTAGGAAATCCTCTGTAAACTAAACCCAGCAGCATAAAATCTCTCCTATCCTGACACCAGGGTGAGAAATCTGTACTATCTGCACTGATTGAGTAAAACAAACCCTCAGCTGTGAACACAAAGTTAGGAGAGATTTTAAGTCTCTAAATATAAACAAAAATATACACCACAGCAGGGGCGGACACACCATTGGTACAACCTGTGCAGGTGCACAGGGGCCCAGTAGGTAAGCCTACCCACAGTCACCTTAAGGCCGGGTCCCACGTAGCGTAAACGCTGCGAAATTTCCGCAACTGAATTTTGTGCGGAAATTCTGCAGCATTTACAGTAGCATCAAAGTGGATGAGATTAAGCCCTTAAGGACGCAGCCTAGTTTTTGCCCTAGGTTCAGACCCATTTTTCAAATCTGACATGTGCCATTTTATGTGGTAATAACTGTGGAATGCTTATACCTATCCATCGATTCTGAGATTGTTTTCTCGTGACACATTGGGCTTTATGTTAGTGGTAAAATTTGGTTGATATATTTAGTGTTTATTTGTGAAAAATAGCAAAATTTAGAGAAAAGTTTGAAAAAATTGCATTTTTCTGAATTTGAATGTATCTGCTTGTAAGACAGATAGTAATACCACACAAAATTGTAACTAGTTCACATTTCCCATATGTCTACTTTATGTTGGCATCATTTTTTGAACATTCTTTTATTTTTCTAAAATGTTACAAGACTTAGAACATAAGCAGCAATTTCTCATATTTTGAAGAAAATGTAAAAATACTTTTTTTTTATTTAGGTTCCAGTTCAGTTCTGAAGTTGCTTTGAGGAGCCTATATATTAGAAACCCCCATCAAACACCTCATTTTAGAAACTAGACCCCTCAAAGTATTCAAAACAGCATTTAGAAAGTTTTTTAACCCTTTGGGCGTTTCACAGGAATTTAACGCAAAGTAGAGTTGAAATTTACAAATTTCTTTTTTTTGTCAGAAAATCCTTTTTATTCATTGTTTTCCTGTAAAACAGAGGTTTTACCAGAGAATCACAACTCAATACTTATTGCCCAGATTCTGCAGTTTTTAGAAATATCCCACATGTGGCCCTAATGCGGTAATGGACTGAAACACAGGCTTCAAAAGCAAAGGAGCAACTAGTGGATTTTGAGGCCTCCTTTTTAATAGGCACCATGTCCGGTTGAAGAGGTCTTGTGGTGGCAAAACAGTGGAAACCCCCCAAAAGTGACCCTATTTGGCAAACTACACCCCTCAAGGAACTTATCGAGGGGTAAAGTGGGCATTTAGAACCCACTGTTTTTTTGCTGCATTTTGTGGAATTTGGCTGTGCAATTGAAAATCAAATTTTTCCGATAAAAGGTACAAATTTTTTACAAGGAATAAAGGAGAAAAAGCACCACAAAACATGTAAAGAAATTTCTCCCGATTATGACAATACCCCATATGTGGACATAAACTGCTGTTTGGACAAACGGCAGAGCTCAGAAAGGCAGGAGCGCTATTTGGCATGTAGATTATGCTGGATTGGTTTCTGGGCGCTGTGTTGCATTTGCAGAGCTTCTGAGGTACCAGTACAGTGGAAATCCCTTTAGGCCAGATTCACACGAGCGTGTGCGTTTTGCGCACGCAAAAAATGCGGCGTTTTGCGTGTGCAAAAGGCACTTAACAGCTCCGTGTGGCATCAGCATATGATGCGCGGCTGCGTGCTTTTCGCGCAGCCGCCATCATTATGACACTCCGTTTGGTTGTTTTTTACGAGGCGTGGTGACTAAAAAACAGCAATTCTACTATTGTTTTTATTCCTTTTTTTTTTTTTTACAGCGTTTACCGTGCGCTATAAATGACATATTCACATATACGATTAGTGGTAATACCATATGTTTATCTTTTTTTTATGTCTTATGGCGCTATCGTTTGCACAATATAATACTTTTTATAAAAATCATTTACTTTTGAAGTTGCCATATTCGAAGAGCCATAACTTTATTTTTCCATCAAGAAAGCCGTGTGAGGACTTGTTTTTTGCGTAACGAACTATAGTTTTGATCAGTACCATTTTTGGGTACATCACTTTTTATTCCATTTTTTTGCGTGGTGAAGTGACCAAAAAATTTTGATTCTGTTATGGTTTGTTATTATTAATAATAAATCGGGATAAATAACTAAATACTTTTGTAGTTCAGGCCGTTACAGACGCGGCGATACCAATTATGTATAGTTTATTTTTATTTATTTTTTAATAATAAAGGACTGATAAGGGAAAAAGGGGGATTTTTACTTTTTATTACTCTAAAACTTTTATTTTTACAGAACATTTTTTCTAACTTTATTATTTTGTCCCACTAGGTGACCTGAGGGCAGAAGGCCCTGATCGCTATTCTAATACACTGCACCACATGCGTAGTGCAGTGTATTACAGTAGTCGCTGACAGAAAGCATAGTGGGTCCTGACTTTGTCAGGACCCACTAGGCTTTCGTAGGTGGCATAGCCTGAGGACATTGTTAGGCCTCCGGTTGCCGTAGCATTCATCGCCGCCCGCTTTTATGTAGCGGAGCGTCGATGGTGGCTTAACCTCTAAGAAGCAGCGATAGCTATTGAACGCGGCTTCTAAGGGGTTAATCAGTGGTGACACCGTGATCGATCCCCGCTGAAGGAGCCACGGCAACTGCTCTACGAGACAGCAGTTGTCAAAGCTCCTGTATATGTCGGGAGGACGGCTGAAATGGCTGATCCTCCGCTGACATACTACTAGGTCATGGAGCGCGGACTATGCACTTACTATGACCTAATAGTACCTCAAGGAGTGAGAAGGCGTTAAAAAAATCTCATGCCCACGCTGCGGGGAAAAAAACGCAGCGTAAACGTTAATAAATTGACCTGACATGAATTTAATTCCGCAGCATGTCAATTTATGCTGGAAAAAATGAAAATGAAAATCCTAAAAATGGCTGCTTCCTGAAAGGGTTAAGGATGAAGGTTAAACATTTGTTTTGCACAGAAATTAGTCTTTCTACTGGTTTGAACACTTTTATCACTTGCAGGTGTTAGGCTATGTTCACATGCTTAACAAAAAATGGCTGAAAATACGGAGATGTTTTCAAGGGTAAACAGCCCCTGATTTTCAGCCATTTTTTAAGCAACTAGCATTTTTTTTACGACAATTTTTGGAGTTGTTTTTCTATTGAGTCAATGAAAAACTGCTCCAAAAATGGCTCAAGAAAAGACATCCACTTCTTTTTTTTCACGGGACGTTTTTTAACGCGCCGTTTTTACAAATGACGCAGAAAAAAAGCACTGTGGAAACACATTTTTTCCCATTTAAATCAATGGGCAGATGTTTGGAGGCGTTCAGCCTACGTATTTTTAGCAATTTTTCAGGGCGTTTACGGATCGAAAAACGGCCCAAAATAGGCCGTGTGAACATACCCTTAGAGTAATTTCTTTACTAAAAGAAGTTGATGAACGAAGTTTCGTCTCTTGGATCCAAACACTCCGCATTCAAACTTCTATTTATCTAGTGGTCCAGCTCCTGTGCTTTTTAGCCCACAATAGCCTTTTCTTTGTATTAATGGACCAAAGCAATGGTTTTCGGACTGCAACACATCCCCTTAAGCCATTGTCTTTCCTTCCTCGTTTCCTCGAGCTCTTTTGAATCTGTCCCATTTGAAACAAACTCTAATAAATTTTTCCTCCTTTTGTGGTCACTCGGGGCTGTCCAGGTCGTGGTCGATTATGTACACTTGTTTGTGGAAAAAATTGCACGCCACCTTGAGAACCCTTCTCCAGGATAGCAATTTCCCGCAGACTATGCCCTGCATTTCTCAAAGCCACTTAGGAGTTATAAATCGAAAAGCGATCTACCTTTCACTATCCATTTACGCGACCACTTACACGTTTTCAGTAGTTTACAGTATCACAATACAGGATGAGCAAGGAGTTCTTTCACTGTGTATAGTGGGGATTCAGAAGCCTGTGTAAAAGAGAAACTTTCTATGTTGCCCATAGCAACCAATCACAGCGCAGCTTTCATTTCATATTCTGCTCTTGAAAAATGAAACTTGTACTGTGATTTGTTCACACAGGTTTCATACTTATATAGTGCAAAAATATTCCACAGAGCTGTAGAGAGGTTATTACTGACTGTCCTCATTAGGGTATGTGCACACGACCAATTTTCAGGAGTAATGGAGGCATTTTACGCCTCGAATTACGCCTGAAAAGACGGCTCCAATACGTCGGCAAACATCTGCCCATTGCTTGCAACGGGTTTTACGATGTTCTGTGCAGATGAGCTGTCATTTTACGCGCCGCTGTCAAAAGACGGCGCGTAAAAAGACGGCGCGTGAAAAGACGCCCGCCTCAAAGAAGTGCATGAAAAACGCATACACTTGTCAAAACGTCTGAAATTCAGGCGAAAACAGCTCCGTAATTTCAGATGTATTTGGCGTTGCCGTGTGAACATACCCTAAGGGCTCTATTGCGCATGTCTATTGACCGTGGACAACATCTGCATGGATTTTATATGTCCTCCCTGTGTTTGCATGGGTTTCCTCACTCCAAAAACATACAGATAGGGAATTTGGATTGTGAGCCCTTATGGTATGTTCACACGGCAACGCCAAATACGTCTGAAATTACAGAGCTGTTTTCAGGAGAAAACAGCTCCTGAATTTCAGACGTTTTTACAAGTGCACTCGTTTTTCGCTGCATCTTTTACGGACGTAATTGGAGCTGGTTTTCATTGGAGTCAATGAAAAACGGCTCCAATTACGTCCCAAGAAGTGTCCTGCACTTCTTTGACGCGACCGTAATTTTACACGCCGTCTTTTGACAGCGAAGCGTAAAATGACAGCTCGTCTGCACAGAACATCGTAAGACCCATTGCAAGAAATGGGCAGATGTTTGCCGACATATTGGATCCGTAATTTCAGGCGTAATCCGATGCGTAAAACACCTCCATTGCGTCTGAAAAGAGGTCATGTGCACATACCCTGAGTGTAAGCAGTGGCAGAAATGCAAAAGATTTTTTTTTTCTGCTGTGTGTGGGGGTGAATGGGGTTTTGTAATCCCCATTCTTATTCATGGTCCTGTAGTTTGTTGCAAATTTTCAGAGCAGAAATCAGACCAAAAAATCTGCAACAAATACACCACGTGGGAGCATGCCCTAAAACTGGAGTAAAGGGTTCTGGACACAGCGGATACTTTTTCTAAGGCTGGATTCACACGAGCGTGGCGTTTTTGCACAGCTTTTCGCACAGCTGCCATCATTATGACACTCCATTTGGATGTTTGTAAACAGAAAAGCACGTAGTGCTTTTCTGTTTACATTCATCCTTTTGACAGCTGTTGCGCGAATCACGCAGTTCGCACGGAAGTGCTTCCGTGCGGCATGAGTGGTTTTCACGCACCGATTGACTTCAATGGGTGCGTGATTCGCGCAAAACGACAAAAGAACGGACATGGCGTGACTTTTTTTCAGCGCACTCACGCTGAGTAAAAATCACGCACATGTCCGCACGGCCCCATAGACTAATATAGGTCCGTTGCACGGACATAATTCCCGTTCGTCTGAATAAAGCCTAACTGCGTATAGGGGTAATTTGAATGACGCTGAGCTGTGATACCACACACAGCCAAAGGACAAGAGTGGCTTTTCACGGCGGTCACTAAGTGGCCTTATTTCGATGCATAAGCCTTTTTATGGCGTATTGCAATCAGCCCGGTACGGGTGTCCTACTCCCGGGAAGAGCGGGTGCTCGGCTGTCTGATGACACCCGGGCTCCTGCTCTAAGGCCGGGTTTCCATGTAGCGTAAGCCCTGCTAAATTCCGCAACGGAATTGTGTGCAGAAATTCCGCAGCATTTACAGTAGCCGCAAAATGGATGAGATTTAGAAAGTCTCATACCTGCGCTGCGGGGAAAAAAAAGCAGCGTAAAGTTAATAAATGGACAAGCGGTGCAGAATTTAAATCCAAAGCATGTCAATTTATGCCGCGTTTTCGTTGATTCTCTGTTGCGGGTTTTCCCCATTGAATTAAATGGGGATGCAAAACTCGCAACAGAAAGCAGTGTGTTGCGTCTTTTGCGGTGGAATCACAGGGATTCCGACAAAAAAAAAAATCGCAACTCAGCTAAAAATTTTTTTAACAATCATACTTACCAAGAACTCTCCCCTTCTTCCTGCACTCCGGCCTCCTGGGATTGCGTTTCATCACATGTGACAGGCTGCAGCGTTATGTAGTCTGCAACATCATTTTAGGAGGCCGGACTACGCACAGAAAAGAGGAAGGGGGTAAGTATCGACGTTGTTTTTTTTCCGCAGCAGAAATTCCGTACAAAAAACTGCACCACAACGTCGTGCATATCCAACCTGTGGGAACCCGGCCTAACAGCTGTAATCGGAGTTACATTTTTTCTATAAAAAGTATTTTTATTTTGTCAGTGTAAAGTGTAAAAAATTATGAAAACAAACACATATATGCTCTTGCCACGATTGGAGCGACCCGAGCAATAAAGTTAACACGTCATTTAAACAACATGGTGAACGGCATAAGATAAAACAACGACAGAATTGTTTTTTCTTTCCCTTCCCCCAAAAATTAAATTAGAGTTAACACCTGTGTCCAGGTCAAATTTTCAATTTCAGATCTGTAGTTCTTTAGTTCTTTGGAACCGCTTTGAATATCACAACTATTTTTACTTTGTTTTTTTACAAGATTTATGAGGCTTTTATTTTCTAGATTAGCTTAATTCCATGTTTTTAATTTTCATTATGAGCAGGCAAGTCACAAAAAATTTGAAAAAAAATACTTTTTTGCAATTTTTTATATATTGAACAATATTATTTGGATATATATATATATATATACACACATACACATATATATATATATATATACACACACACACACACACACACACACACACACACACACACACGCACGCACCTACAGTCGTCTTCTCCTTCCATCACCCTGGATCGCTGTGAGGGGAGAGTAAAGAGGGCTATAAGGCTATATTCACACGACGTGAAAAAAAGGGCCGCTAACAACGAATCAACTGTCAGTTTTTCATAGCTGTTTTGCATCAATGTCTCTCAAAAATTTAATCCATTTTCACTGCCATTTGCCATCCGTTTTTCATGGACGTTAAAAAAAATGGATGAATTTTATTCGTTAGGGTTTTTTTTGTCCCAGCCACCTGAAAACACCACAGTGCCCATGTAGATAGTGCCACATTGCCCACTGTAGATAGTGCCAGTGCCCACATAGATTGTGCCGATTATAGATACTGCCACAGTGCCCACAAATAGTGCCACAGTGCCCACATAGTGCCACAGTTCCCATTGTAGATATTACCCACATAGTGCCACACACAGTGCCCATGTAGATAGCGCCAGTGTCCCCAGTACATAGTGCCCATATAATGCCACAGCGCCCATGTAGATAGTGCCACACCCCCTGTATATAGCACCCCCCTGTAGACAGTACCACACCTCCTTGCAGATAGCACCATTCCCCCTGTAGATAGCACCACCGCCCTGTAGATAGCGCCACTCCCCCTGCAGATAGCGCCGTCACCCCTGTAGATTGCCAAAGGCAATAGGAGCCCGTTTTTTTCCCAACTACTTTTGACTGATAGAATTAGTTTAAATATATAAGATAATTTTATTGCTTAACAAAGGACCTACAACTTAAATTTTAAAATTACAATGCGTGCTGGCAAGTAAGGTAAGTGCACTGACTATCCTATCTATAATTGAGATTAGGTAAAAACCTGATTCAAGTGGTTTCTACTAGGTGCCAGCGACTGTGTGGCCACCCATAACTTTTTAAAAGTCCTGTGACATACGCATTGAGAGTGAATGTCTACTTAATCTCGGCCTGTACCTAATTTATAATTGTTCGGGCATGCGCAGTGTGGCCACCCGTAATTTTTTTAAATAATTTTTCTAAGTCCTGTGACATGCGCACTGAGAATAAACGAATACTTCGTCTCGGAACGTACCTTATGCAGGGCCGACCTTAGGGGTGTGTGACCTGTGCGGGTGCACAGGGTGCTGCACACTCCCAGCATGTAGGGGGCGCCACTGGGCTCTGCTCTGTCCTCCGCTCCTTGTTACACACATGGAGCAAACAGGAGCCGAGGAGTAAGAGAAGAGGAAGCTCCGCCCACAGCCCGTTCTGCAAGAAGCCTGTGATCTTGTCAGCAAGGAGAGACGGTAAGTGTCTATGTGTTTGCATGTGTATATATTCCTGTTTGTGTGTGTGTGTGTGTGTGTGTGTGTGTGTGTTTAGGGTATGTTCACATGTCTTAACAAATTACGACTGAAATTACGGAGCTGTTTTCAGGCGAAAACAGCTCCTGAATTTCAGACGTTTTTGCAAGTACTCGCGTTTTTCTCGGCGTCCATTACGGACGTAATTGGAGCGGTTTTTCAATGGAGTAAATGAAAAACGGCTCCAAAAACGTCCAAGGATGTGACATGCACTTCTTTGACGCGGGCGTCTTTTTATGCGCCGTCTTTTGACAGCGACGCGTAAAATGACACCTCGTCTGAACAGAACATCGTAAAACCCATTGCAAGCAATGGGCAGATGTTTGCAGGCGTAATGGAGCCGTCTTTTCAGGCGTAATTCGAGGCGTAAAACGCCCGAATTACGTCTGAAAACAGGCCGTGTGAACATACCCTTATGTCTCTTTGTAAGTATGTGTGTTCAATATTAAAGTAGATCAGATAAAATGAGGATATCTATGCTGCCCACTATATACCCTGCTGCCCCTCATATAATCTGCTGCCCGTATATTCTCTGCTGTTTCCTATCTATTCTGATGTCCTCTTATATACTCTGCTGTCCCCTTATATATTCTGCTGTCCCCTTATATACTCTGCTGCCCCTTATATACTCTGCTGCCCCTTATATACTCTGCTGCCCCTTATTTACACTACTGCCCCTTCTATACTCTGCTGTCCCCTATATACACTGCTGTCCTTTATATACCCTACTGCCCTTAGAAACCCTGCTGTCTCCTATATACCCTGCTGTACCCTATATATTCTGCTGTCCCTTATATACTCTGCTGCCCCTATATACTCTGCTGCCCCTTATATTCTCTGCTGTCCCTTATATACTTGACTGCTCCTTATATACTCTGCTGCCCCTTAAGGGAAACACCACATTTTCATATATGTAATCTATAAAACTTTAACCAATTCATGGCAATGAATTCTTGGAAATACACTTTTTATAGTTATCACTGTGTGTTATCTGTGGTGTTACATAAGACTGCAGGTAACATCTACTACATTATCTGTACTCAGAGCGTTGTCACTGTATGTTATCTGTGGTGTTACATAGGACTGCAGGTCAGGGGCGTAACTAGGGAACACAGGGCCGCATAGCGAGCTTTTGGCTGGGCCCCCTCCCCTGGGTGCCACACACAGCCTGGACTTGTAGATAGTGCCCCCCTGTAGACAGTGCTATACAGCCCCCCTGTAGTCAGTGCTATACAGCCCCCCTGTAGACAGTGCTAAACAGCCCCCCTGTAGACAGTGCTATACAGCCCCCCTGTAGACAGTGCTATACAGCCCCCCTGTAGACAGTGCTATACAGCCCCCCTGTAGACAGTGCTATACAGCCCCCCTGTAGACAGTGCTATACAGCCCCCCTGTAGACAGTGCTATACAGCCCCCTTTAGACAGTGCTATACAGCCCCCCCTGTAGACCGTGGTACAAAGCCTCCCCATACAGTGCTATACAGCCTTCCCCCTATGATATACTTTCAAGTATCAGAGGGACAATCGATGTGACGTGCAGCGGCAAGTTTATTTTCTTTTAAGCCACGCCTCTAATACCACCCAATCCTCACTCATACACGTCCGGTTCAGCCCCCACAGTATAATCCCCCCATAGCTGCCACCATACAGTATCATGCCCCCATACAGTATAATGCCGACACAGATGCCCCATGAAGTAAAATGCCCAAACAAATTACCCCATACAGCATAATGCCCCATAGCTGCTCCCATGCAGCATAATACCCCATAGCTTCTCCCACACAGTATTATTCCCACCATACTGCCCCCACACAGTATAATGCTCTCCATAGCTGCCCCCACACAGTATAATGCCTCCCATAGCTGCCCCCACACAGTATAATGCCTCCCATAGCTGCCCCCACACAGTATAATGCCTTCCATAGCTGCCCCCACACAGTATAATGCCTCCCATAGCTGCCCCCACACAGTATAATGCCTCCCATAGCTGCCTCCACAGTATAATACCCCCATAGCTGTCCCCACAGTATAATGCCCCTATACGGTATAATGCCCCCCATACAGTATAATGCCCCCATAGCTGTCCTACACATTATAATGCCCCCCATTGTTGCCCCATAGCTGCCGCCACAGTATAATGCCCCATACAGTATAATGCCCCCTATAGCTGTCCCCACAGTATAATGCCCCCCATAGCTGTCCCCACAGTATAATGCCCCATAGCTGTCCCCACAGTATAATGACATCCATAGCTGTCCCCACAGTATAATGCCCCCATACAGTATAATGCCCCCATAGCTGTCCCCACAGTATAATGCCATTCATAGCTGTCCCCACAGTATAATGCTCCATACTGTATAATGCCCCATTACGGTCCCCACAGTATAATGCACCCCATAGCTGTCCCCACAGTATAATGCCCCCATAGCTGCCCCCACAGTATAATGTCCCCATAGAGTATAATGCCGCCCCATATAGTAAAATGTTCCTATAGCAGCCACCATATCAGCCCCCCCTCCCTACCCAGTATAATGCCCCATAGTGCCTAATAGAAAAATAATAACATAATTACTTACCTATCCCCGTTCCCACGACGGGTGGAGGATCCTTCTCCTCCAGTCTGTGCTGTGAGTGACTTGGCACAGACCGGCGATGACGTCACTACATCGCGCCTGCCTGCGCCAAGCCGCTCACGGCAGAGAGAATGCTGGAGCACGGAGCTGTCATCTCCTTGCTCCAGCATTCAGGAAGCTGGACAAACGCTGTGAGTGCTGTGTGGCTACGGGGGCCCTGCGGGCTCCCCAGGTTTAGAATCCTGTTCGCAATTGCGACCGGTGCGTCCCCTAGAGCTACGCCACTGTATACAGTAACCTATGGCAGAGCAGGGAGATACCTCCCTTCTCTGCCATAGTGTTCAATAGTATCTGCATCCAAAGGACGCAGATACTATTGAATGTGGTGTCGCTACCGCTGTAGCAGCCATAGCGGCTGCTAGCAGAGCCTCCAGGCATGGGCCCCCTCATGCCGCAGGCCCCGTAGCAACCGCTATGGCTGCTACAGCGGTAGTTATGCCACTACTGCAGGTGAAATCTGCTACATTATCTGCACTCAGAACATTATCACTGTGTGTTATCTGTGATGTTACATAGGACTGCAGGTAACATCTACTACATTATCTGTATTCAGAACGTTATCACTGTGTGTGATCTATGCTGTTACATATGACTGCAGGTAACACTACTACATTATCTGTACTCAGAACGTTATCACTGTGTGTTATCTGTGGTGTTACATAGGACTGCAGGTAACATCTACTACATTATCTGTATTCAGAACGTTATAACTGTGTGTTATCTATGCTGTTACATAGGACTGCAGGTAACACTACTACATTATCTGTACTCAGAACATTATCACTGTGTGTTATCTGTGATGTTACATAGGACTGCAGGTAACATTTATTACATTATCTGTACTCAGAGAGTGATCACTGAGTGTTATCTATGCTGTTACATATGACTGCAGGTAACACTACTACATTATCTGTACTCAGAACGTTATCACTGTGTGTTATCTGTGGTGTTACATAGGACTGCAGGTAACATCTACTACATTATCTGTATTCAGAACGTTATAACTGTGTGTTATCCATGCTGTTACATAGGACTGCAGGTAACACTACTACATTATCTGTACTCAGAACATTATCACTGTGTGTTATCTGTGATGTTACATAGGACTGCAGGTAACATTTATTACATTATCTGTACTCAGAGAGTGATCACTGAGTTATCTATGGTGTTACATAGAACTGCACGTGAGATCTACTACATTATCTGTACTGTGTATATGTGTGCCTGTGTAGGTATATATGGTCTATATGTGAATGTGTCTTTGTGCTTGTATATATGTGCCTTTTCTGTATTTGTATATGTTCCTGTCTGTGTATTTACGTGCTTGTGTCTATATATATATATATATATATATATATATATATATATATATGTACAGTGAAGGAAATAACTATTTGATCCCTTGCTGATTTTGTAAGTTTGCCTACTGTCAAAGACATGAACAGTCTAGAATTTTTAGGCTAGGTTAATTTTACCAGTGAGAGATAGATTATATATATTAAAAAAAAAGAAAATCACATAGTCAAAATTATATATATTTATTTGCATTGTGCACAGAGAAATAAGTATTTGATCCCCTACCAACCATTAAGGCTGGGTTCACACGACCACATTAACGTCCGTAATGGACGGACGTATTTCGGCCGGAAGTCCCGGACCGAACTCAGTGCAGGGAGTCGGGCTCCTAGCATCATAGTTATGTACGATGCTAGGAGTCCCTGCCTCTCTGCAGGACAACTGTCCCGTACTGTAATCATGTTTTCAGTACGGGACAGTAGTTCCACGGAGAGGCAGGGACTCCTAGCATCGTACATAACTATGATGCTAGGAGCCCGGCTCCCTGCACTGAGTTCGGTCCGGGACTTCCGGCGAAATACGTCCGTCCATTACGGACGTTAATGTGGTCGTGTGAACCCAGCCTAAGGGTATGTTCACACGGCGGGGGTCCGTAACGGCTGAAATTACGGGGATGTTTCAGCCTGAAAACATCCCCGTAATTTCAGCCGTACCGGCATGTGCAGGCGCTTGAACGCCGCGTCAATTACGGCCGTAATTAGCGCTGCTATTTATTGGAGTCAATGAATAGCGGCTCCAATTACGGCCAAAGAAGTGACAGGTCACTTCTTCTACGCGGGCGTCTATTTACGCGCCGTCATTTGACAGCGGCGCGTAAATATACGCCTCGTGTGAACAGACAAACGTCTGCCCATTGCTTTCAATGGACAGATGTTTGTCAGCGCTATTGAGGCGCTATTTTCAGACGTAATTCGGGGCAAAAACGCCCGAATTACGTCCGTAAATAGGCCGTGTGAACATACCCTAAGAGTTCAGCCTCCTCCAGACCAGTTACACGCTCCAAATCAACTTGGTGCCTGCATTAAAGAGAGCTGTCTTAAATGGTCACCTGTATAAAAGACTCCTGTCCACAGACTCAATTAATCAGTCTGACTCTAACCTCTACAACATGGGCAAGACCAAAGAGCTTTCTAAGGATGTCAGGGACAAGATCATAGACCTGCACAAGGCTGGAATGGGCTACAAAACCATAAGTAAGACGCTGGGTGAGAAGGAGACAACTGTTGGTGCAATAGTAAGAAAATGCTTATTTCAAATACTTTATTAGATCAAATACTTATTTCCTTCACTGTATATATATATATATATATATATATATATATATATATATATATAGCATGTGTATGTCTATATATTTACGTATATGTATGTGTGTGTGTGTGTGTGTGTGTGTGTGTGTATATATTTGCCTGCATGTCTAAATATGTCTTTATGTATGTGCAGCATATTTGTACCAGCATATATGTACGTGTCCATATATGTGGTTAATTTTTGGTTTGTAAAAGGCGGCAGTAGAGAGCCCCGCACAGGGCGCCATCCAACTTAAGGCCGGCCCTGACCTTATGCACAAGTGCGCAAGCGCAGGCGTCCGCCTTTGATTGGCCACATCGCGCCGGCCCCTTATTGGACACTTTGCATGTCCATCAAGTAGGGACTAGGGCTCGTTCCTTATTCATGGCTCAGATTGGCCAGGGACACTGACACACATTCCTCCACCCTATTGGTAGCTTATAAAGAGGCGTAATTTTTCGGAGCACACCATTATTAGCCCCTAAACCGCTGAAGATGCTACGTCTGTAGCGAAACATGTCGGGTGGGGGGCTGTAACAATTCTTTTAGCTCAATGCTATCTTAGCTGGCAAATACAAATGAACATTTCATAACTTAGTAGCTGACACCTAGCAGAAACCACTTGAATCAGGTTTTTAAATAATCTCAATTATACATAGGATTGTCAGTGCACTTACCTTACTTGCCAGCACGCATTGTAATTTTAAGATTTATGTTGTAGGTCCTTTGTTAAGCAATAAAGTTATCTTATATATTTAAACTAGTTCTATCAGTCAAAAGTAGTTGGGGAAAAAACGGGCTGCTATTGCCTTTGGCGATTCTCTTTGCATTATTCTAGTTTTGTGCCCAAACTATTAGGGTCTCTAATACAATTTTTCAGTTATATATAGTGGGTTAATCACCCAATTTCTGTAGACCCCACATTCCACTGTTGGAATTCATTGTGTCTAAATGACACTTTATAATAATGGCAGTTTTTTTGGTCTCGGAAATGAAATACTGATAATCTATCTGCGGAGGCAGCGTTTGTCTTTTCCACTGACAATATTCCCCTTCATCAAGTTGATATCCAGACAGCATTCAGAGATTTGCAAAAAACATATAAATAATATATATATATATATATATATATATATATATATATATATATATATATATATATATATATATATATATATAGTTTGGAGACCTATATCCAACAAAAAATTGTATACAAGGGGTTAAATATCAATATCACACCCAACTCTCATCGCAGCAATAGCGATTTCATCAATGGTTGGGAAGCTCTGCTTACTGAAAACTCTTTACGCATGCTTCGCGATCTACTAGAGTTTGAGAAACGCGATTTTGTTGAAGTTAGCCAACAATTAGAAAAAGAGATTGGATATATTCAGGTCTTTAATAATCTGCCTAATTTCAACAATTGTGAAACTGAATTGCAAAACAATATAGAAAATCTCCAAAGCAAGATTAACCCCTTCCCGACATCTGCCATATATATACGGCGCTGCCGCGAAGGTGTTCCCGCAAACCGCAGTACAGTTACGTCGCAAGGATGGTGCGGGCTCAGAAGCAGAGCCGGCACCATCACCGCGGGGTGACAGCTGTATTATACAGCCTGCACCCTCCTATAACTGCCAGGACCGGAGCTATTCTCCGCCCCGGCTGATTAACCCCTCAGATGCTGCGCTCAATAGAGTTTTAACCCGACCGGGAACCCACCGCAATCGCTGGGTTGCTGTGGCAATCGTAGGCCAAATAATGGCGTCCGAGTCTGCTTAGTCCTCATAGGCTTGCTGTCAGTGAATAACTGACAGCGCTATTACGCTGCACTACGTATGTAGTGCAGTGTATTAGAGTAGCGATCGCGGCATCAGGCCCTCAAGTGCCCTAGTGGGACAAGTCAAGAAAGTAAAAAAAAGTTAATAAAAATGTTGTAAAGCAATAAAAACACACACGTTTCAAATAAATAAAAAAAAGCGAAACTGCTTTTTTTTCCCATAGTAAGTCTTTTATTATGGGAAAAAAACGTAAAAATTAAAAAAACTATACATAATTGCTATCGCTGCGTCCGTAACGACCCACACTACAAAACTGTTATGTAATTTATCCCGCACGGTGAACGCCGTAAAAAAAACCCATAAAAAACAACACCAGAATCTTTGTTTTTAGGTCACATCTCCTTCCAAAAAATTATATAAAAAGTGATCAAAAAGTCAAATTTACTCCAAAATAATACCATGAAAAACGACAATCCATCCCACAAAAAATAATCCCTGACACAGCTTTGTCCATGCAAAAATAAAAAAGTTATGGGTCTTAGAATATGGCGACACAGAAAACAAATGATTTTATAAAAAAAAGTGATTTTATTGTGCAAAAGCTGCAATACATAAAAAAAACTATATAAATTTGGTATCGCCGTAATCGTATCGACCCGCAGAATAAAGTTAACATGTAATTTAGGGCGCACTGTGGATGCCAAAAAAAAACGAATAAAAAACTATTCCAGAATTGCTTG
Organism: Rhinoderma darwinii; assembly: GCF_050947455.1. Classification (NCBI taxonomy): domain Eukaryota; kingdom Metazoa; phylum Chordata; class Amphibia; order Anura; family Rhinodermatidae; genus Rhinoderma; species Rhinoderma darwinii. Next base: position 186,157,863 of record NC_134688.1, on the reverse strand, counting down.
TTTTTGGTAATTTCCTTTACCAAAAAATGAAATAAAAAGTGATCAAAAAGTCGTATGTGTTCCAAAATGGTACCAATAAAATCTACAGCCGGTCTCGCAAAAAACAAGCCCGAACATTGCTCAATCAACTGAAAAATAAAAAAGTTATGGCACTAGTAATGCGGTGATCAAAAAACATCTCAATGCGCAGGCCGGAGGGGAACATTCCTTCAGTTTAAGGGCCCTAGTGTTTAGGAACTAGGAAAGGGAAGGGACATAGCACATCCGCTGGAAGCGAGGGTGCCCGTATTATACCAGCGCAAAACTTTCCCAGCAAAATTTCCCAAACTACAAAGGCGAACAAGTCCCCAAAAGGTGCAGAGCGCTACAAAAGGGGGATAAGAAATAAAACCGTTTATCAGTGTGACACCGGCCTGTGCATAACGGATCGCTTCACATCGTAACACACATCTATGGATAATTGTATTATTTACCCCATTATTATACCCTCTTATTATGCCCTGATGTACTCCGCACAGATTACATATACCCTGATATACTCCGCACAGATTACATATACCCTGATGTACTCCGCACAGATTACATATACCCTGATGTACTCCGCACAGATTACATATACCCTGATATACTCCGCACAGATTACATATGCCACCACATTATAAACTGAAATACCAGCAAAACCCCAAACAGCACTACTACCAAGCGAAATCCATGCTCAAAATGGCGGTCTTTCCCTTCTTAGCCCTACAGTGTGCCCAAACAGCAATTTATGTCCACAAGGCATTAGCATACCCAGTAGAACCCGCTTAACAATTTATGGGGTAAGATTCTCTAGGGGCAATTTTCAATTTGCACCATCCACTGCGTATTAATTTCTGAAAAACACCTGTGGAGTCTAAATTCTCACTACACCCCTTGATAAATTCCTGTAGTTTCTAAAACGGGGTCACTTTTGTTTGGTACATCAGTGGTTTTGCAAATGCAACATGCTGTCCGCAAACCATTCCAGCTAAATCTACGCTCCAAAAGATAAATACCGCTCCTTTTCTTCTGAATGCTCCCATATATGTAAACCGCTGATTATAACCACATATTGGGTGTTACCGTACTCGGGAGAAATTATATGTTGGGGTGCTTTTTCTTCTCTATTCCTTGTAAAAATGAAAAATGTTGATCTAAAACTACATCTTGTTGAAAAAAAAAATATTTTTCATTTTCATGGCTTAATTCTAATTCATTCAGCAAAAAACCTTTGGGATCAAAATTTTCTCTATACCCCTAGATGATTCCTCAGGGGGTGCAGTTTCCCAAATGGAGTCACTTTTTGGGTGTTTCCACTGTACTAGTACTACAGGGGCTCAGCAAATGTGAGATGGCGCCCAGAAACCATTCCAAAATCCAAATGGTGCTCCTTCCATTCTGAGCCTTACCGTGTGTCCAAACAGACATTTATGACATGGTATTGTTTTACTCGGGAGAAATTGCTTTACAAATGTTGCAGTGCTTTTTCTCCTTCAGTCCTTGTGGAAATGAGAAAAAATAAGCTAAACCTACATTTTCTTTGAAAAAATTTAGATTTTCATTTTTACGGCCTACTTCCAATAAGTTCTGTAAAACACCTGTGGGGTCAAACTGCTCACTGTACCCCTAGATAATTTCCTCAAGGGGTGTAGTTTCCAAAATGGGGTCACTTGTTGTGGGTTTCCACTGTTTTGTCCCCTCAGGGGCTTTGCAAACGCGACATGGCCACCACAAACCATTCCTGCTAAATTTGAGCTCCAAGAGCCAAATGGCGCGCTTTCCCTTCTCAGCCCTGCCGTGTGTCCAAACAGCCGTTTATTACCACATGTGGGGTATTGTTTTACTCGGGAGAAATTGCTCTACAAATGTTGTGGTGCTTTTTCTACTTTAATTCTTTTTTAAATGAAAAAAAATTAGCTAAACCTACATTTTATTTGCAAAAAATGTAGATTGTCATTTTCATGGCCTAGTTCCAAAAATTTTTGCAAAGAAACTGGTGGGTCTAAATGCTTGCTACACCCCTAAATAAATTCCTCGAGGGGTGTAGTTTCCAAAATGGGGTCACTTTTGGGGGGTTTCCACTGAATTAATTCCACAAGACCTCTTCAAAGCTGACATGGTACCTAAAATATATTCTAATAAAAAGGAGGCCCAAAATCCACTAGGTGCTACTTTGCTTCGGAGTCCAGTAGCACACTAGAGCCACATGTGGGATATTTCCTAAAACTGCAAAACCTGGACAATAAATACAGAGTTGCATTTCTCTGGTAAAACCTTCTGTGGTACAAAAAAAAAAATGGATTCAAAATGAATTTCTGGAAAAAAATAATGAACTTTGTAAATTTTACCTCTAGTTTGCCTTAATTCCTGCGAAATGTCTAAAGGGTTAAGAAATATTCTAAATGCTGTTTAGAATACTTTAAGGGGTGCAGTTTTTAAAATGGGGTGACTTATTGGGGGTTTCTAATATCTAAGGACCTCAAAGCCACTTCACAACTGAACTGGCCCCTGTAAAAATAGCCTTTTGAAATTTTCTTGAAAATGTGAGAAATTGCTGCTAAAGTTCTAAGCCTTGTAACGTCCTAGAAAATAAAAGGATGTTCAAAAAACGGTGCCAAACTAAATTAGACATATGGGGGATGTTAATTAGCAACATTTTTGTGTGGTATAACTGCCTGTCTTACAAGCAGATACATTTAAATTGAGAAAAATGCTAATTTTTGCAATTTTTCACTTAATTTTGGTGTTTTTCACAATTAAATACTGAATGTATCGGGCAAATTTTGCCAGTAACATAAAGTCCAATGTGTCACGAGACATCAAACTCAGAATCGCTTGGATAGGTATAAGGATTCCGAAGTTATTAGCACATAAAGTGAAACATGTCAGATTTGAAAAATGAGGCTCTGTCAGGAAGGTCAAAAGTGGCCACAGCGGGAAGGGGTTAAAGACAGAAAGCATCGCAAATATATAAGGGATCTAAGGGATTTTGACACAGGTCAAGCGTACACATATATAAGTTGTACAATCTTTAATCGTGAAACTTTGAGTCGTGAAACTAGATTCACCTATTTTTCATAATCGGATTACTCTGGTACTGAAGAACAAAGACCATTCTGTGACCCTACTAGATCTGGGACTAAACGGAAATTCAGAAACTGTAGGTATAATCCCCCAAAGAGAATTTCTGCAGCTTCTAAAGTGACAACTTGCATAACATGTCATACAAATCGCTATCATGGCAGTTGTTCTTCCATCTCCTCCTCAGCATCCTGATCATCTTTGAATATACCCTCTTCACTGAATGCATCCATACCAGCTAAACCGAATCTAGTAGGGATTAATGGGAATCAATCTGGAGGGGTATCTACCCCTTTGATTACTCCAGTCACTTCCACTACTTTCCCTTTTTTAGGGCCACTCAGCATACGGTGGGGGTCTCAACAAATAGGACCCCCCGTAGAATTCTCTAGTGGAAGAAAAATAAATGCAAATCGTCAATCTTTCTTCTATCCAATTTAGTAGTCACCAAGAGGACCTTTTGCGTAAAGACCTCTCTTATACACCTATTCCTTCTTTCGATGAATTTAATTGGACGAAGGATATTAATCTTTTCGCAAGAAAGTTAGCCCTACATAAACATCATAAAGCGAGAATACAAGGACCTGATGAAATCAATCGTGAAGAATTAAATGCCCTCAGGAGTCTAGAGGATTTATTAGATGAGAATGAATTTAGGGCTCTAATTGTAGTAGCCCTTTTTCAACGTTGAGACCCAAATCTAAAAATATTCCTCCTTTCTCATTATAGCAATATCGTCATTTTTGTCAAGATGGTAAGCGCAGATCTACGCCAATTGAAATCGAGTAAATCCAGAGTTTTTGGCAACCTGAATCCAATGGAGCAGATAGCTCTAGAGGAGTTAAGTAAGAATGATAAATTGGTCCTAAAACCTTCGAATAAAGGGGGAAATATTGTCGCTATGAACCGCATCGGTTATGCGGATATGGTCAATAGACTATTGAATGATACCTCCACTTATTCCATCTTGGACAAAAATCCCACTGATCACTTTCTTCTTCAGTTACATGTTTTGTTGACTGAATTTATCCTGTGTGATCAAGTTGTTCATCCTTGCTTCAAACAGATTTATAACCCTAATCCTACCTTGGTAACCTGTTATGCACTCCAAAAAATTAATAAAACCTCTCGCCCAGTCCCTGGCAGACCTATAGTCTCCGGAATGATAACCTGACACAAAGAATCAGCACATATGTAGATGAAATTCTTTCACTTTTGTGACAACATTGCCCTCCTTCCTGAGGGATACTAAAGACACTGCCACCCGAATTCATGAGATCAATGTCACTCCTACCACTATGGTGGCTAGTATCGATGTGGAATCATTGTACACTAATATTCAACACCACTTAGGACTTCAGGCAATTCAGTATTTTTTGAACGCTTATTATCCACTTAATATGTTTTTTTTAATCACTTTTGGAGTTTTTGGTAACACACAATTATTTCACATTTGGTGGTAAGTGTTACCATCAATTAAAAGGCACGGCGATGGGGACAGTGTGTACCCCCACATATGCTAATTTATTTTTAGTGTGGTGGGAAGATACACTTGTCTTCACCGAGGATCTACTTTGCTTTACTTGTCACATTTTATTTTGGGGTCGGTACATCGATACTTTGATTTTATGGGATGGAGAAAAGAGTTTCTTTCTTGACTTCATGTCCATACTTAATAATAACACTATAGGTATGAGGTTTACTTATGAAATACACGATAATGAAATACATTTTTTTGGGACTTAAAGATCTCCTTGGATTCTGGTGGCAGTGTCCATACAGATATTTTTAGGAAGGCTACTGCTACAAATAGCTTTCTGCATTGGAAGAGTCATCATCCGCCTGCTTTAAGGAGGGGAATTAATAATAATAATAATAATCTTTATTTATATAGCGCCAACATATTACGCAGCACTTTACAATTTAGAGGGGACATGAAACAAACAATATCAGACATTACATAGTGACAAAGTTCATTTACAATTCAAACCTGGAGAGTGAGGACCCTGCTCGCAAGAGCTTACAATCTATGAGGACATAAGGGAGACACAAAGTGTAACAGTGTTTGTTCTGTACAATGGTCCGGCCATTTTTATACACATGGGGTGGTAACATAAAGCTGCATGAGCCGGTCACCAGCCAGTATCCGTGTATGACGGACATGAAGAGAAGGAGTGTGAGGGAAACTTATTCTGATGACTAATCTAAAAGGAGGGCCATGGAAAGAAGTCAGATTAATGAATGTTATAGGCCTGTCTAAATAGATGTGTTTTCAGGGCACGTTTAAAACTTTGGATATTGGGAATTAATCTGATTGTCTGGGGTAGCGCATTCCAGAGGACGGGTGCAGCACGAGAGAAATCTTGGAGACGGGAGTGGGAAGTTCGGATTGTGGAGGATTTTAATCTAAGGTCGTTGGCAGAACGTAGAGCCCGAGTAGGGTGGTAGACAGAGATGAGGGAGGAGATGTAAGGAGGTGCAGCACTGTGGAGAGCTTTGTGGGTGAGAGTAATAAGTTTGAATTTTATTCGGAAGGGGATGGGCAACCAGTGCAGTGACTGGCACAGATTAGAGGCGTTGGTGTAGCGGTTGGTCATAAAGATGAGCCTGGCTGCTGCATTGAGGATAGATTGGAGAGGGGAGAGTTTAGTGAGGGGAAGACCGACTAGTAATGAGTTACAGTAGTCAAGACGAGAGTGAATCAGAGCAACAATGAGAGTTTTGGCGGTTTCCTCCGTAAGAAAAGAGGGGATTCTGGAGATGTTTTTGAGGTGAAAATGACAGGAGCGTGAAAGTGATTGTATGTGAGGAGTAAAGGAAAGATCTGAGTCAAAAATAACCCAGAGACAGCGGGCATGCTGCTTAGGAGTGATGGTAGTGCCACACACCGAGATGGAGACATCAGGTTTAGGGAGGTCAGTAGATGGTGGGAACACAAGGAGCTCAGTTTTAGAAAGATTCAGTTTCAGATAGAGAGAGGACATGATGTTAGAGACAGCGGACAGACAATCACTGGTGTTCTGTATTAGAGCAGGGGTGATGTCACGGGAAGAGATATATAATTGGGTGTCATCAGCGTAGAGATGGTACTGGAAGCCAAATCTGCTGATGGTTTGTCCAATAGGAGCTGTGTAGAGAGAAAAGAGCAGCGGACCTAGGACTGATCCCGGAGGAACCCCGATAGCAAGGGGAAGAGGAGAAGAAGTGGAACCAGCAAATGACACACTGAACGAGCGGTCAGAGAGATAGGAGGAAAACCAAAAGAGAGCCGCGTCCTTGAGGCCAATGGAGTGGAGCATGTTAAGTAGGAGTTTGTGGTCTACAGTGTCAAAGGCTGCAGAGAGATCCAAAAGAATAAGGAGAGGATTTACCGTCCGATTTAGCCACCAAGAGATCATTTGAGACTTTAGTAAGGGCAGTTTCTGTGGAGTGTAGAGTGCGGAAACCAGATTGTAAGGGGTCAAGAATGGAGTTAGCAATATTTGAGAGCGAAAATAAATTGCTCAGATGAATATACCTTTCAACGAGCGTGTAATAGTCTTTATCACATTTCTGGCTCGTGAATACCTTAAAAAAAGCAAACATAGGGCCTATGCCAGGAAAAAAAGCGACTAATAGAAGGGAGCTTTTATGTAGTCAAAGTAATAAAACTAAGGAATCTTCAACTAGCATCAGATGTATTGGCACATATGATGCATGTTCCTCCCAGGTAGTGGATATATTACATAGATACTGGCCAATTTTCTCTGCTGATCCGGACTTACGAGATGTTATCTCCAAGGTACCAATCATTACTTATCGGAGGGGTAAAAACCTTGTACTTGCCTGCCGAGAGAAGAGTGAGAGAGTGCGTGTGCACACACTCTCCTCTCTCCAGCTGTTGAAACTGTCCGTAGCTGATTGGACAGTATCACATCACCAAATATAACGGCACCAATATCTTAATAACGGAGGAGGATAAGAAAATTGTGTAAAGTGCCTCAGGATTTGGGCAGCCCTGCCGATTACATGGTGCACTCAGCTGAAAATGTTTGGGCAGGTGAAAGGTTCTCTTTGAGGAGAGATGACAACTAATCTTAAAATTTATCCTAGATAATAATGAATTGTTAGAAAATATTGCAATACCAAGAAAAATTGCGAATGTAATCTATTTTGTTTTGGGCAAACTCAAGAGAAAATATTATAGCTGATGTAGTACAAGTTCAGTCTAAAAACTGTATATAAACTCCCTCATATTGTATGGAAACAGTTGCGTAGCTAAAGGGGCCCTTAAGCCTGGGGGGGGGGGGCACAGGGCCCCTGTTGCCACACAGCGCTAACCATGTAGTAAATATATTTTATATTCGTTATGGATGGGCAGGGCTAAGGGCTCCATAGACGTCACGGTCACATGGTACACTCAGTGTATTATTTATGGATGGGCAGGGATGAGGGCTCCTTAGACGTCACGGTCACATGGTACACTCAGTACCATGTGACCATGACATGAGGCCAGTCAGGAATGGAACGCAATGTGTGTTGTATCGTGCTGTCTGTGTTTGCGGTGAAGAGGAGAGGGGGGGGGGGGGGCTTTAAATGATAGGCCCCCCTCTCCACCGCAAATACAATAAATTACAAACTGTGGGTCTTTACCTCCTGGGGGGTCGCAAGCCACTCACCAATGTTCCGGTTCCAACTGTATATGCGCCCCAAGGATGCAGATACAGTTGAAATCAATGATGGAGCAAGGAGCTGAGGTCTTCTTGCTCCATCATTCACTATGCGGTGAGCCGTGAGTAGCTCGTCGTGGACAGGCGCGATGTAGTGATATCATCACGCCTGTCTGCGCTGAGTCACTCATAAGCACAGGCCAAAGGAGGAGAAGGATCTCCTTCACTCATCGTGGGAACAGGGATAGGTGAGTAATTATTTTATTGTTTTTCTGTGATGTGGATATGGGGCATTATACTGTTTATCACAGGGGGCTGATATGGTGGCAGCTATGGGGGTCATTATACTGTATGGGGCAGCTATGGAGGACATTATACTCTGTGGGGAGGCACTATGGGGGCATAATACTGTGTGGGGGCAGCGATGGCAGGCATTATACTGTGGGGGTAGCTATGGAGGGCATTATATTGTGTGGGGGAGAATTATACAGTGTGGGGGCAGATATAGGGGCATTATACTGTGTGGAGGGCAGTTATGGGGGCATTATACTGTATGGGGCAGCTATGGGGACATTATACTGTGTGGGCATCCATAGGCGCTTTGGGTAAGGCGGCTGGGCATAGGTGCGCATGGTGGTTTAGTGGTGTTAGGGAGAGGTAAGGGGGTCCAAGCTGAATTCTTGCACCCGCGCCCATAAGCCTTTAGGTACATCCCTGTATGGAAGAGAGCATTTGCCATCACATGCAAAGTGACATCCATACGTCACTTCTCTGTGAACACTTTTCTTAAGAAAATGAATATGAATGAATCTGGAGCAACTGTTTGACATTGAATTATCCACAACTACAACAATTTATCAAAATGACATCACAGTTGATTTTTGTTGTAGTGAGATAAATAGCCCAAGCTTAATGTTTTCCTATGGACATCAATTTATCACAGCGATTTATCACAGCGATTTTTTTTTGTAGTGAGATAAATATCTCTAGTCTGATGTATTCCTATGGACATCAATTTATCACAGCGATTTATCACAGCGATTTTTTTTTGTAGTGAGATAAATATCTCTAGTCTGATGTATTCCTATGGACAGTGATTTATCACAGTGATTTTCTGTAGTGAGATAAATATCTCTAGTCTGATGTATTCCTATGGATAGTGATTTATCACAGTGATTTTCTGTAATGAGATAAATATCTCTAGTCTGATGTATTCCTATGGACAGTGATTTATCAGTGATTTTCTGTAGTGAGATAAATATCTCTAGTCTGATGTATTCCTATGGACAGCGATTTATCACAGTGATTTTCTGTAGTGAGATAAATATCTCTAGTCTGATGTATTCCTATGGACAGTGATTTATCACAGTGATTTTCTGTAATGAGATAAATATCTCTAGTCTGATGTATTCCTATGGACAGTGATTTATCACAGTGATTTTCTGTAGTGAGATAAATATCTCTAGTCTGATGTATTCCTATGGACAGCGATTTATCACAGTGATTTTCTGTAGTGAGATAAATATCTGTAGTCTGATGTGTTCCTATGGACAGTGATTTATCACAGTGATTTTCTGTAGTGAGATAAATATCTCTAGTCTGATGTATTCCTATGGACAGCGATTTATCACAGTGATTTTCTGTAGTGAAATAAATATCTGTAGTCTGATGTATTCCTATGGACAGTGATTTATCACAGTGATTTTCTGTAGTGAGATAAATATCTCTAGTCTGATGTGTTCCTATGGACAGCGATTTATCACAGTGATTTTCTGTAGTGAGATAAATATTTCTAGTCTGATGTATTCCTATGGACAGTGATTTATCACAGTGATTTTCTGTAGTGAGATAAATATCTCTAGTCTGATGTATTCCTATGGACAGCGATATCAGTGATTTTCTGTAGTGAGATAAATATCTCTAGTCTGATGTGTTCCTATGGACAGTGATTTATCAGTGATTTTCTGTAGTGAGATAAATATCTCTAGTCTGATGTATTCCTATGGACAGTGATTTATCACAGTGATTTACTGTAGTGAGATAAATATCTCTAGTCTGATGTATTCCTATGGACAGTGATTTATCACAGTGATTTTCTGTAGTGAGATAAATATCTCTAGTCTGATGTATTCCTATGGACAGCGATATCAGTGATTTTCTGTCTTGATATAAATATCTCTAGTCTGATGTGTTCCTATGGACAGTGATTTATCACAGGGATTTTCTGTAGGGAGATAAATATCTCTAGTCTGATGTGTTCCTATGGACAGCGATATCAGTGATTTTCTGTAGTGAGATAAATATCTCTAGTCTGATGTATTCCTATGGACAGTGATATATGACAGTGATTTTCTGTAATGAGATAAATATCTCTAGTCTGATGTATTCCTATGGACAGCGATATCAGTGATTTTCTGTCTTGATATAAATATCTCTAGTCTGATGTGTTCCTATGGACAGTGATTTATCACAGTGATTTTCTGTAGGGAGATAAATATCTCTAGTCTGATGTATTCCTATGGACAGCGATATCAGTGATTTTCTGTCTTGATATAAATATCTCTAGTCTGATGTGTTCCTATGGACAGTGATTTATCACAGGGATTTTCTGTAGGGAGATAAATATCTCTAGTCTGATGTGTTCCTATGGACAGCGATATCAGTGATTTTCTGTAGTGAGATAAATATCTCTAGTCTGATGTATTCCTATGGACAGTGATATATGACAGTGATTTTCTGTAATGAGATAAATATCTCTAGTCTGATGTATTCCTATGGACAGCGATATCAGTGATTTTCTGTAGTGAGATAAATATCTCTAGTCTGATGTGTTCCTATGGACAGCGATATCAGTGATTTTCTGTCTTGATATAAATATCTCTAGTCTGATGTATTCCTATGGACAGCGATTTATCACAGTGATTTTCTGTAGTGAGATAAATATCTCTAGTCTGATGTGTTCCTATGGACAGTGATTTATCACAGTGATTTTCTGTAGTGAGATAAATATCTCTTGTCTGATGTATTCCTATGGACAGTGATTTATCACAGTGATTTTCTGTAGTGAGATAAATATCTCTAGTCTGATGTGTTCCTATGGACAGTGATTTATCACAGTGATTTTCTGTAGTGAGATAAATATCTCTAGTCTGATGTATTCCTATGGACAGTGATTTATTTATCAGTGATTTTCTGTAGTGAGATAAATATCTCTTGTCTGATGTGTTCCTATGGACAGTGATTTATCACAGTGATTTTCTGTAGTGAGATAAATATCTCTAGTCTGATGTGTTCCTATGGACAGTGATTTATCACAGTGATTTTCTGTAGTGAGATAAATATCTCTAGTCTGATGTATTCCTATGGACAGTGATTTATTTATCAGTGATTTTCTGTAGTGAGATAAATATCTCTTGTCTGATGTGTTCCTATGGACAGTGATTTATCACAGTGATTTTCTGTAGTGAGATAAATATCTCTAGTCTGATGTGTTCCTATGGACAGCGATATCAGTGATTTTCTGTCTTGATATAAATATCTCTAGTCTGATGTATTCCTATGGAATATCAGTGCTAAACTGTTTGTTACAATTTTTGTAACCCTGTAACTAAAGGTTAATAAGAGTACACCATACCTCCCAACTTTTGAATTTGGAAAAGAGGGACATTTTAAGCCACGTCCAATATCCTGCATCAACACATCAAATCACAGCCAGATCCTTCTGCAAATAACAAGTGCACATTCTCACTGCGGATCTCTAGACTGTCAGGATATCACAGATATTATGGATCCAGTTATATCGTCTTTATGTTGCTTTTTCTATCTTGGGTATAACATTTGCTCATCACGGTGGCAGCAGCTGCAGGACAAACCAAAAGGCTGAGAACAATGAAATTCAAGAGGGAGACCCTGTGGTTGATGACTAGCAGAGTTACATGATGGGGATTTTTTTTTTCCAGTTGTGTAACTCTGCTACCGGTCAATGGAAAAATCATCCACCAGAGCCCCCCTGTAGATAGCACAAGACACAGCCCCCCCTGTAGATAGCGTAAGACACAGCCCCCCTGTAGATAGCGCAAGACACAGCCCCCCTGTAGATAGCGCAAGACACAGCCCCCCTGTAGATAGCGCAAGACACAGCCTCCCTGTAGATAGCGCAAGACACAGCCCCCCTGTAGATTTCTCTACACAGCCCCCCTGTAGATTTCTCTACACAGCCCCCCTGTAGATAGCGCCACACAGCCCCCCTGTAGATAGCACCAGATACAGCCCCCTGTAGATAGCTCCACACAGCCCCCCTGTAGATTGCTCCACCCCCCTGCCCCCCTGTACATAGCACCAGACACATCCCCCCTGTACATAGCTCCACACACAGCCCCCCTTTACATAGCTCCAGACACAGCCCCTCTGTACATAGCGCCACACACAGCCCCCCTGTACATAGCGCCACACACAGCCCCCCTGTAGATAGCTCCAGATACGGCCCCCCTGCAGATAGCTCCACATAGCCCCCTGTATGTATCACCAGACACAGCCCCCCTGTACATAGCTCCATACACAGCCCCCTGTAGATAGCTTTACACACAGCCCCCCTGTAGATAGCGCTACACACAGCTCCCATGTACATAGCGCCAGACACAGCCCCTGTAGATTGCTCCACACAGCTGTCCTGTACATAGCTCCAGATACAGCCCCCCTGTAGATAGCTCCCCACATATCCCCCCTGTAGATAGCTCCGCACACAGCCCCCGTGTAGAATGCTCCACACAGCCCCCGTGTACATAGCGCCACACAGCCCCCCTGTAGATAGCTACACACATTGCCCCCTGTAGATAGATCCAGATACAGCCCCCCTGTAGATAGTGCCAGACACAGCCCCCCTGTAGATAGCTCCCTATAGGTAGCGCAACACAACCCCCTTATAAGAGGTAGTCAGCCCTAATGCTGCCACTCTCCGCTCTGCTTTCACTCACCGTCAGAAGAAGGCATGAGTCTTGCGGCGGCGGCGGCCTCACTGGTGTCGATGCCGGCCCGAGAGTGGACCAGTCCAGTCACCTGACCTGTCACCTGACCGGTGAGGTCAGATGACAGGTTAGGTGACTGGACAGGTCCACTCCTGTGCCGGCATCAATCCTAGTGAGAACAACACCGCAAGACTCCTGCCTTCTTTGGATCGCTGCTGCAGTTGTCTGGCATGCAGGGCGCCTGTCAGCAGTGATAAGCTGTCTTGATACAGCTGCAGCGCCCGGCGAGACATTTTGCCGACCGCCCGGGACGGCGGGACAGCGGTGAGATACCGGGACTGTCCCGCCGGATCCGGGACGGTAGGGAGGTATGAGTACACTAGTGGCCTAGCTGTATTTTTACATTGCACAAAAAACTGATAAATGTTCATTGTCGGGGGTGGAAGATGTGTGGTGGGGGGGGGGGGGTGTTTGTTGCGGGGAGGGGGACCCAGTCAAAAGTTTGCTATGGAGCCCAGTCTTTCCTAGTTACACCCCTGTGGCTGTCCATAGGAATACATCAGACTAGAGATATTTATCTCATTACAGAAAATCACTGTCATATATCACTGTATAACATCTGTTCTCACGTAATTCTGTTCTTTTGTAGTCATAATAGCCGAAAAAACCTGACCCGAAACTTAAAGCACCCGACACACCCCTGTAGATAGTGCCACACAGCCCCCCTTGTAGATAGTGCCGCATAGCCTAAGGAGCCCCCACTTGTAGATAGTGCCACCCCAAACAAATAAAAAAAACGTATGCTCAGACCTGTTCCCGCGACGAATTTTCAGCTTCTCAGCAGCCTGAGACGGGACCCTTGCATAGGCCGGCTTAATTATGACGTCACCACTCTGGCCTGCGCAGGGATCCTGTCCCTGTGCCTTATAGGCTGTGGACCTAACATGGCCTGTAGCCTAGTAAACGGCAGAGCAGGGAGTAGTGTTCAATTGTATCCTCGTCCTAAGGACGCGGATACAATTTAACGTGGCAGTCACCAGGGGCCCCCGGCTGCCCGGTGCTAGCGACGCCACCAGGAATGAGGGGCCCATGCCACGCAGCCCAGCACATAATGTTATGTGTCGGGCCAGGTGGCACGGGCCCCCTCATGTTGCGAGCCCCATAGCAGCCGCTATGGCTGCTACCGCAGTAGTTAAGCGACTGGGTACCTCCAATGTTGCTGGTGTTCTCATCCCCCACTAGAAGTTTATACCTGACAATGGAAGATTCAGCTGGCAGATCGGGCAGCACTGTTAACAAGGCAACCGTATGACGCACTAAGGGCACGGCCAGACGTGGCGGAATTGCTCTGGAATTCCGCTGCGGAAATCCGCAGCGGACATTTTCTCCATTGGTTTCAACACCTTTTTAGTTAGGTTCGTGCTGACGTGGCGGAAAACTCCACTGCGGACCATAGGCTGCGGTGCAGAATTTGGTGTCCGCAGCATACACTGGCTGTTGCAGACTTGTTGCAGAATTTCTCGATTGTCTTCAATGGAGATGTAAAATTCCACAATGAAAGCCACAGATGTTATGTGTGTTACGTTGCGGATTGGTTTTACGAACAGGATATTTCTTCATTCTGGCTGGACCTATGTGTTTCGAGGTCTATAGCCAGACTGATATGAAATGTTTTAAAAGACAGCAGGATGTACTCTTCACCTGAATACGCAACGGCTAATTACTGCAAATTAGGCAAAGTCGCAACTGAATCTGCAACGCAGATTATGTGCGCCATTGATGCGGACAGTGTCTACAGAAATACGCCACGTCTGGCCATGCCCTAAAGCTTATCTACAATATTGACCATCAAATGGTTGCAGCAATACTCCCGGAACTGCCCAAAAAAATAAAATTTAAAGAATGCCAGGAACATAGTAACATTGGAAGTACCCGTTAATCTTTTCTGGGCTGGGGCATATACAATACAATAACATAAAAAATAAAATGCATTAATATATATATACATTTCTCGTTACAATTGCAGTATTATACATCTATAAATAACAAATATACACACACATATATTCATATATATACACACACACACACACACACACACACACACACACACACACACACACACACACACACACATATATATGTATATATACACACACACACACAAATATATATACTACCGTTCAAAAGTTTAGGGTCACTTAGAAATTTCCTTATTTTTGAAAGAAAAGCACAGTTTTTTTCAATGAAGATAACATTAAATTAATCAGAAATACACTCTATACATTGTTAATGTGCTAAATGACTATTCTAGCTGCAAACGTCTGGTTTTTAATTAAATATCTACATAGGTGTATAGAGGCCCATTTCCAGCAACCATCACTCCAGTGTTCTAATGGTACATTGTGTTTGCTAACTGTGTTAGAAGGCTAATGGATCATTAGAAAACACTTGAAAACCCTTGTGCAATTATGTTAGCACCGCTGTAAACAGTTTTGCTGTTTAGAGGAGCTATAAAACTGACCTTCCTTTGAGCTAGTTGAGAATCTGGAGCATTACATTTGTGGGTTTGATTAAATTCTCAAAATGGCTAGAAAAAGAGAGCTTTCATGTGAAACTCGACAGTCTATTCTTGTTCTTAGAAATGAATGCTAAACCATGCGAGAAATTGCCAAGAAACTGAAGATTTCCTACAACGGTGTGTACTACTCCCTTCAGAGGACAGCATAAACAGGCTCTAACCAGAGTAGAAAGAGAAGTGGGAGGCCCCGCTGCACAACTGAGCAACAAGACAAGTACATTAGAGTCTCTAGTTTGAGAAATAGACGCCTCACAGGTCCTCAACTGACAGCTTCATTAAATAGTACCCGCAAAACGCCAGTGTCAACGTCTACAGTGAAGAGGCGACTCCGGGATTCTGGCCTACAGGGCAGAGTGGCAAAGAAAAAGCCATATGTGAGACTGGCTAATAAAAGGAAAAGATTAATATGGGCAAAAGCACACAGACATTGGACAGAGGAAGATTGGAAAAAAGTGTTATGGACAGACGAATCGAAGTTTGAGGTGTTTGGATCACACAGAAGAACATTTGTGAGACGCAGAACAACTGAAAAGATGCTGGAAGAGTGCCTGACGCCATCTGTCAAGCATGGTGGAGGTAATGTGATGGTCTGGGGTTGATTTGGTGCTGGTAAAGTGGGAGATTTGTACAAGGTAAAAGGGATTTTGAATAAGGAAGGCTATCACTCCATTTTGCAACGCCATGCCATACCCTGTGGACAGCGCTTGATTGGAGCCAATTTCATCCTACAACAGGACAATGACCCAAAGCACACCTCCAAATTATGCAAGAACTATTTAGGGAAGAAGCAGGCAGCTGGTATTCTATCTGTAATGGAGTGACCAGCGCAGTCACCAGATCTCAACCCCATAGAGCTGTTGTGGGAGCAGCTTGACCGTATGGTACGCAAGAAGTGCCCATCAAGCCAATCCAAGTTGTGGGAGGGGCTTCTGGAAGCATGGGGTGAAATTTCTCCTGATTGCCTCAGCAAATTAACAGCTAGAATGCCAAAGGTCTGCAATGCTGTAATTTGACGAAAGCAAAGTTTGAAGGAGAAAATTATTATGTCAAATAAAAATCATTATTTCTAACCTTGTCAATGTCTTGACTATATTTTCTAGTCATTTTGCAACTCATTTGATAAATATAAGTGTGAGTTTTCATGGAAAACACAAAATTGTCTGGGTGACCCCAAACTTTTGAACGGTAGTGTGTGTAGGCAGTCCAGGTACGCAGATGGGATCCTTTTACACTTCCCCCACCTCAGGACACCCGTGAAAAGGGTGAGGAGCATAGATAAAAAAAGCAGCTGATAACCAGCTGCAGAAATCACGGAAGGACAGGGACAGCACAGAAAAGACAAAGTTTCCTCTTGTCCTGACGTGCTGTTTATCTCTTAAGGCTGTGTTCACACAGAGTTTTTTGCAGGAGGAAAATTCTGCCTCAAAATTCCATTTGGGATTTTGAGGCAGATTTTGTCTTTCCTGTACGTCGTTTTCCCGCGATTTTCGCCGCATTTTACGCCTGCGGCCATTGAGTGCTACAGGCAAAAAACTCTGCGAAATACGCTCTCTCTGCCTCCCATTGATGTCAATGGGAGGTCAGAGTCGTAAACGTGCGAAGATAGGGCATGTTCCTTCTTTCTCCCGTGAGGCGGTTTTACCGCTCGCAGTAGAAAACGCCCCGCCTCCCATTGAAATCAATGGGAGGCATTTTCGGCCGGTTTTTGCCGAATTTTGCGGAGCGGTTTCCGCTCCAAAAAGCTTGTCAAAATACTCCGTGTGAACAGGCCCGAAGACTGCTGTGACTCGTGAGCCTGCCTCCTCCTCCTTCTCCGACCCGACCGCTGGAGGAAGCTTCGGCTGTTGTTGTACACAGCGCAGAGAGGGGAGGAGATCGTTCAAGGACTACGGAGGATGCGCTGCATACAAACTAAGGAATGCTGCACATCCTCTATTCACTTGTATTTACCTGTAAGTCAGTGGCTTCCAGCTCCCTTCCAACTCCACGCCTCTGCTAAAATACGTCAGGATGCTGACGTCAGGACATAATGTGCCAGGCGGCCCAGGCCCCTCTGACACTGCGGGCTCCCGTAGCAGCTGCTACTGCGGTAGTTACGCCCCTGGACAACGATATTACAGTGATTTTCTGTAGTGAGATAAATATCTCTAGTCTGATGTATTCCTATGGACAGCGATATTACAGTGATTTTTTTGTAGTAAGATAAATATCTCTAGTCTGATGTATTTCTATGGACAGTGAATTTATCGCTCACTACAAAACAGAAGTCTATGCCTAGTCCCAGCCTTAAGGGCCTTTTACACCGTTAATCGGCCGATGCATCAAAAGCCGATCAGACATCGTGGATCGGCGCTCGCTTGCTCCTGTCACACGGAGTTATGGATAGGGACGAGGGGTCGTTACTCCGATCACTCGTCCCTATACATTATCATCACGTCGGCAGCGCATCTCAGGGCAATTATCGGCAATGAGCGTTATATGAACGGCCAGTGTAAAACCCCCTTTACACAAGATACAATGAGCTTGTTTACTATCAGTGTTTAGATAGAAGATCTGACTATGGAATTTTGTGACTAGAACATAGGATTCCTATGCTACATAGGGGAGTCATCTTGTGCTCACATATTTATTCACATATACCTCTGTATATTTTCATCCAACAGTTTGTAACTCACCCGTCTATATGTCCCGTCATGTAATGTGAGAATATGCCAAACGTAGTTTTCCTGTTTACAAGTCAAACCTCTATGTGCAATAACTGAACCTAGAGCACCTCCTAGTGGTAATTGTTCTGTATTGATAAAATCCATTACAGAGCCCAATTTTTTTTTACTCCCCTGTCTTTAGTGGGTGAAAGCCATTATATATAAAAATTGCGTGTAAAAAACAATGCCTGTGTTTTTCGTACATACTGTATGAGTCCGTAGAAATAGTTTTAGCCAAAGATGGTGTTCAGAACTGACTGCACCCTTGTTGCAGCAAAAATACTGAAACTATTAGTACCAGGTACGTTAGGGCACAAAAAAAAAAATATATATTTATATACATACTGTATATATTTATCATGCGGTTTTTGCCTGTGCGGTTTTAACAGATGAAACTTGTAAAATACTTGTGTATTTAATCTGTAAAAACAGTACTGGTGAAAACAGCATCACAAACCACAGCATTTTGTGGTAAAACCGTGTGCGTTTTTGCTACGATTTTTCATGCGTTTTTACCACACAACCAAAGAAGCGCATTTTGACCACGGCATGGGAACTCAGCCTATTACTTCCAATAGACAGCAGTATATGGTTTACCTGAAGCTCAGCATTTGCCTGTTTGTACGTGTGCATTTACTGGAGATGAGACTTATTGGGCATGCGTTAAAAAACGCATCAAAAATCGTGGCAAAACGGCACACGATGTGGTTTTTGCCTATGTGTTTTTTACAGGTGATACTTGTAAAATAAATGTGTTTTGCCTCTATAAACCGCACAGGTAAAATCCGCGGCCATTTGTGGTAAAACTACAGGCTTTTTTTTTCCTCAATTTTTTTAATGTGTTTTTTTTTTTTTTCACTGCACAGTGAAAAAAGTCTCA
Organism: Rhinoderma darwinii; assembly: GCF_050947455.1. Taxonomy (NCBI): domain Eukaryota; kingdom Metazoa; phylum Chordata; class Amphibia; order Anura; family Rhinodermatidae; genus Rhinoderma; species Rhinoderma darwinii. Next base: position 186,138,982 of record NC_134688.1, on the reverse strand, counting down.
TCTAAATGAACCCTACAAATGCCAGGTAAAAAGTGCTGTGCTGGAGCTCAGAATCCAATCAGCTGTGCGGGGATCGTGGTTCATCTCCCAAAAGTCTAAGGTCGAGTTCCCACAGGTCGGATACGCAAAACAAATGGGATTTCCGCTGGGGAAAAAAAGAACACATGCTTACCCCCTCACTCTTCTCTGCACGTAGTCTGGCCTCCTAAGATGACGTTGCAGGCCGTGTGACGCTGCAGCGGTCACATGGAATGCAACATCATGCCAGGGGGCTGGACTGCAGGAAGGAGAGAGTTCTGGGTAAATATGAATTTTTATTTTTTCCCTGAGTTGCGAAAAGTCACAACACATGGCTTTCTGTTGTGGCTTTTGCATTACCATCTAAATCAATGTGGAAAACCCGCAACAGAAAGGCAACGAAAATGCAGAATAAATTGATATGCTACGGATTTAAAATCTGCACCGCAGGTCAATATATTAATGCTTACGCTGCATTTTTTTTGGTTGCAGCGTGGCCATTCACTTTGCTGCTACTGTAAATGCTGCGGAATTTCCGCACAGAATTTCATTGTGGAAATTCCGCAGCGTTTACACAATGTAGAAACCCGGCCTAAGGGTCTATTTCGGTATTGCGGTCCGGCTAAAACCCCATCCGAAAACTGCATGCAGTTTTACCGCAATTTTTCAATGCGGTTCTATCCGCACCGCAACTGCAACGTGTGAATGGACCTTTAGGCTGGGTTCACACGTGGCGGAATTTCACTTGAATTCCGCTGCGGACACTCCGCAGCGTTAATCCGCAGCGGAGCCGTTTCTCCATTGACTTCCACTTCTATTTAGAAGTGTTCGTTTAGACGATGCGTAAAATTCCGCTGCGGAGCATAGGCTGCGGTGAGGAATTTGGTGTTCGCAGCATGCAAGGGATGTTGCGGAGTTGTGGCGGACTGGTTGCGGACTCATGGCGGAATTTCTCCATTGACTTCAATGGAGATTCTAAGTTCCGCAATGAAGTCCGCAGCTGTCATGCACATGTTATGTGTGCTGCGGATGCGTCTTGCTTTTTTGACATGACATTTCTTCATTCTGGCTGGACCTATGTATTTCTAGGTCTACAGCCAGACTGAGGAAGTCAATGGGGCTCCCGTAATTAAAACTGCTAGGAGACATCAGTAAATAGTCACTGTCCAGGGTGCTGAAAGAGTTAAGCGATCGGCAGTAACTGTTTCTGCACCCTGGACAGTGACTACCGATCCCAATATACAGCAACCTGTAAAAAAAATAGAAGTTCATACTTACCGAGAACTCCCGGCTGCAGCCAATCACAGGCTGCAGCAGTTACATGGACTGCCGCGTCATCCAGGGAGGTCGGGCTGGATGCCGAAAGAGGGACGCGTCACCAAGACAACAACCGGTAAGTATGAAATTTGTTTACTTTCACTAGGGAAAGTGCTGTCCCTTCTCTCTATCCTGCACTGATAAAGAGAAGGGAAGCACTTTTCCCGCAGTCCGCAGCAGCTAGTCCGCATCAATTTACTGCACATTTTGGGCAGATCCGCCGCAGAATCTGCAACGCAGATTCTGTGCGGCATTGATGCGGACAGTTGCGGAGGAAATCCGCCACGTGTGGCCATGCCCTCACAGTATATTTATATGGTACAGTTTTGGTGCAGTTTTTTATTGCAGTTTTTGAAGCCATATCCAGGAGTCGATTCAAATAATAAAATAAAGAGGTGAAGTTGATGCTTTCCTATATACTTTCCTTCCCTTCAGAATCCACTCCTGGTTGTGGTTTTAAAAACTGCATAAAAGGGTGCCTAAGGTCTCTTCCACATGGCAGTATTTTGCTTCAGTATTTAGAAGCCAAAACCAGCAGTGGGTTCAAAATACAGAAGGGGTACAAATCTTTCCATTATACTTTCTGTTCCTGGTTTTGCCTTCCAAATATTGATGCAAAATACTGACCAGAATACTGCCATGTGAAAGAGACCTTTTAAGGCTGGGTTCTATCAAATCGTGGATAGGTGATAAATATTGATTATGGGAAAACCTGTGCGTTCTCTGTTTTTCACGCACCCATTGACTTCAATGGGCAACATGGTCTGCAAAAACAGACCAGAATAGGACATACAGTAAGTTTCACGCAACGGAGACATGCTCTGTGAAAAAACACACATGTGTGAATAGTCCCATTGAATTGCATGGGTCAGTGTGCTGTCAGTTATTTCAACAGCGAGCCCATGGACGTGAAATATGCTCGTCTGAATAAGACTAAGGCCTAAACCTCATTGAGACTCCTGTATTGTACATGTGATCAATTGTTGATGTTTCGGATGATACACTTGGACTCCCACGGATCTTCTGAACGAAGTTTATAGCACTATAGTGGAGGTCTGGTTGTTACATCAGGAATATGAGTTGTTAAGCATTGGTACAATATATCTGCCTGAATAAGGCCTTAGTCCCACCACAGCTTCAAAGGGGAGATTAGCATCTATAGCTTCATACATACAGAGTTTGATGAAGCATCCCTCGTTATTTTCATATGGAAACCTGACAGAAAAAAGGTTTTGAGGGCCTTCATATAAAATTTGAGGCATACAGAGGTTCAGTAAGGGCCCAAACACTTGTATGGGCGCCATATTATAGCTCTATACAACTTGGTGGCTGTACATAATCGTATTACAGCTGTATGCATGAGACCCTAACCTGTATGGAAGAACTGCATGCAAGCTACCGTTTTTTTTTTTTTTTTTACCATTTACATAATAAAGTAAGACTACAAAAAAAATGTTTTGTCCTTTTCCCTCACACTTATTACAAATGCTGTGTTTTTTAACTTTAAAACTTTTAACATAAAAAAAAGCATGTGTTTCATCCATTTAGTAATAAACCAAACAAAGCTGCATCAAAAGAGCAGTGTGAACCTGGCCTTAGACTTCTAGACACATTTGAATTAATAGTTGCAGAACACAGTAGAGATTACAACAGTAGATGCATGATTCCATGCTTTTATATGAACAGGTCTATCATCTTATACTGACCTCTGTGTCCACAATCGGATATATAAGGCAGGAAAGGAGCCCGGTGTATGATGTGTGGAGGTGGCAGGATTATGTAGTGTCTGGATATAGACGTATGATCTCTTCCTTCATTTCTCATTAATGTTTATCTACAATCCTCACAATGATTGACAATGAAAGAACGTGTAGGTCACATGACACGAAATAGAAATGCGTTTCACATTTACAGACAATTGTCACATATCAGTAAGCTAATGACTGCAAGTTCCTGAACGTTCCTCGGTTTCCACTTTGCTGCAATAACCTCATTAGTACAATGGACAAAGGTGGCGTGGCTTCCTGCCAAGAGATGGTGCTGTGGGCAGATCACTTCCCCAAAGCAGATTTTACATTTATTTTTAGACACACCAAAAATCTTGGAACTGCAGAAATGAACTTGCTCCACCATGGTACGGCTGCAGAATGACTATTACAGGGTATTGTAGATGTTTTATATATTTTTTGTTATTTTAAGTTTCTGTAGGGTGTGATGCAATTATATTGTAATTTATAACATATTTATTTAAAAAAAATTAAAGGAAAAATAGTTCAGTTTTTTTTTTTTACCAAAAATGCAACAAAATCACATTGATAACTGCATCAAGATGAAATCAAGATAAAAATGTATCAAAACCTGCACATGTAAATATACCCTAAGGCCAGGCTCACACACGCAGTTTTGATGCATTTTTTTTTTACTCAGTTTTTTTTTCAGCCAAAACCAGAAGTGGATCCAAGGGGAAGGAAGAGTACAACGACAAGACTAATGCATTTCCTTTCTTTTGTGTCCACTACTATGTTTGGCTAAAGATAAACTATGGCAAAAATTGCAGAAAAAACTGCAGATGTGTGATCCTGGTCTAATGGTCCATTCACATGTTGAGGTTAAAGTGCAGTTATAATCGCATCAAAAAAAGACATCTCAAAATCGCATAAGGTTTTACCACTATTTGATGCATTTTTCGATATGGTTGCGGTAATGTTAAACGCAACAGCATCAAAAAACTTACTTACAAATTACGTGCAGTTTTCGGAGGCGATATAACCGCAACTCAACTGCAATGTGTAAATGGCAGGTTGGTTCACACGCTGCAGATTTTGTTGTGAAAATTGCTGTGACTAAAAATCAATTCCATTCATCTGTATGTGATTGTTTCTGCAGCAGGTCATGGATTCCTGCAAGTTCCATTCAGATGAATAGAACTGATTTTCAGAAATTTCTGTAACAAAATCTGGCACATCTGAATCAAGTGTCAATGATGAGAGATGTTCTTAAAGAGGCTCTGTCACCAGATTCTCAAATCCCTATCTCCTATTGCATGTGATCGGCGCTGCAATGTAGATAACAGTAACGTTGTTTTTTTTTAAAAACATTCATTTTTGGCCAAGTAATTAGCTATTTTATATATATATATATATATATATGCAAATGAGGTTTGAAATGGACAACTGGGTGTTTTTTTTTTCGTTATGTCCAACTGGGCGTGTATTGTGTTTTTAACGGGGCGTGTTTACGTGTATGACGCTGACCAATCAGTGACCAGTCAGCGTCATACACTCCTCTTCATTCATTTACACAGCAGCGATGTGCAGCCACATACACAGAGATTAACGTTAATCAAGTGTCCTGATAATGAATACACATGACCATCCAGCCGGGACGTCATGTGTATTCAGAATCCTGACACTTCTGAATCTTTTCTGTGAGATTCCAGCAAGCCACGCATAATCTCGTGAGATTACGGAGGTAAACGAGATTTAGTTTCCCTTGCTGGAAATCTCAAAGAAAAGAGTCAGAAGTGTCAGGATTCTGAATACACATGACGTCCAGGCTGGATGGTCATGTGTATTCATTATCAGGACACTTGATTAACGTTAATCTCTGTGTATGTGGCTGCACATCGCTGCTGTGTAAATGAATGGAGAGGAGTGTATGACGCTGACTGGTCACTGATTGGTCAGTGTCATACACGTAAACACGCCCAGTTAAAAACACAATACACGCCCAGTTGGACATAACGAAAAAAAACGCCCAGTTGTCCATTTCAAAGCTCATTTGCATATATATATAAAATAGCTCATAACTTGGCCAAAAATGAACGTTTTTTTAAAAAAAAAACACGTTACTGTTATCTACATTGCAGCGCCGATCACATGCAATAGGAGATAGGGGTTTGAGAATCTGGTGACAGAGCCTCTTTAAATTAAAATTGTGCTCATGTTTGCACCATAAACCTAAAAGCAATTTGTATCAAGTTGTTCTGACTAGTTTGACAATTTTAAGGCCAGGGTACGACACAGATATTTTGCACCATTATTATTGCTGCAATTTTTTATCTGTTGAGCCATATTCACGATCATCAAAATCCAGCAAAGTCAAACCTCTTGTTATTATGAAATGACGGTTGCATTAAACATCGTGTACACGTGATTTCATGCACCAGCTATAGGTTACTACTTGTGCAAAATACTGCACTCAGGGGCGTAACTAGGAAAGACTGGGCCCCATAGCAAACTTTTGACTGGGGCCCCCCTCCCCTGGGTGTCACACAACCCCCCCCTTGTAGATAGTGGCTTTTTTACAGCCCCCCTGTAGATAACGCCATACAGCCCCCCTGTAGATAACGCCATACAGCCCCCCTGTAGATAACGCCATACAGCCCCCCCTGTAGATAACGCCATACAGCCCCCCCTGTAGATAACGCCATACAGCCCCCCCTGTAGATAACGCCATACATCCCCCTGTACATAAAGTCATACAGCCCCCTTTGTAGATATCTACAGAGGGGGCTGTATGGCGTTATCTACAAAGGGGTCTGTATGGCGTTCTCTACAGTGGGGGCTGTATGGCGTTCTCTACAGTGGGGGCTGTATGGCGTTATCTTCAGGGGGGCTGTATGGCGTTATCTACAGGGGGGTGTATGGCGTTATCTACAGGGGGTGTATGGCGTTATCTATAGGGGGGGGCTGTATGGCGTTATCTACAGTGGGGGCTGTATGGCGTTGTCTACAGGGGGGCTGTATGGAGTTCTCTACAGAGGGGGCTGTATGGCGCTAACGCCATACAGCCCCCCCTGTAGAGAACGCCATAGTGCCCCCCTGTAGAGAATGCCATACAGCCCCCCCCCCTTGTAGGGAACTCCATACAGCGTCCCCCCATCCAAAAAATTCGACCTACAGTGTGTCCTACAAAAGACATGTATCCCCTCTCCACAGGACAGGGGATACATGTGTGATCGCTGGCAGCGATATGGAGAACGGGGGACCGAAAGTCCCCCGAAGTTCTCCATGACTAACCTCTGACTTCCGGCGTCTGCGCAGCTCAATAAAAATGAAAGGAGCACTGGTCACGCATGCGCACAAGCGCGACCGGCGCTCCATTCATTTCTATGCAGCTGCCGACACAGACCCCGGATTGTGTGATACTGTCTGCTGGGCCCTGTATCTAAGCCAATCACATGGTAGGCTTAGATACATGGCCCAATGCGTGATCCTGTCTGCTGGGCCCTGTATCTAAGCCAATCACATGGTAGGCTTAGATACATGGCCCATGCGTGATCCTGTCTGCTGGGCCCTGTATATAAGCCTACCAGACTGTAGGTTTAGATACAGGGCCCCAGCACACAGTAATCTTATACTGTATAAGATTACTGTCTGCTGGACCCTGTATCTAAGCCTACGTTGTGGTAGGCTTAGATACAGGGTCCCACAGACAGTATCACACATGGGCCCTGTATCTAAGCCTAACACATGTGTTACTAATCATTTTTTGTGTTTTCTTACAGGTTCGGTCGTTGGACTACGTCGGATGCCAGGACTACTTCGATGACAGCTTTTTTTTTTATTATCAATAAAATGGTTAATGAGGGCTGTGTGGGGTTTTTTTTTATTTCAATAAAATATTTTTTCTATGTCTTTGTTTTTTTTTTTACTTTATTACTACCGCCTTAGTAATGGCCGCCGGCTGATTGACAGCATCCATTGCTAAGGCGGGGCTTAGTGTTAGCCGATGCAGAGGCTAACACTAACCCCCTTTATTACCCCGGTACCCACCGCCACCAGGAGTGCTGGGAAGAGCCGGGTACGATCCAGTACCTGACCATCTGTAGTGATGGTCGGCCACTGGGGTGGCCGCAGGCTGGTATTATCAGGAGGGGAAAGGCCAAAAACAGTGGCCCTTCCTACCCTGGTGATGCTAGGCTGCTGCTGCTTTATTGTATCTAGCTGGTTATGAAAAATGGGGGGGGGGCCCCACGTCATTTAAAAAAATAAATAAAAAATAAATAATTGGAAAGAACGATGTCTGGCCCCCCCCCCCCCAATTTTCATAACCAGCCAGATACAACACAGCAGCAGCAGGCAGCATTACAAGGGTGGGGAGGGCCACTGTTTTTGGCCTTCCCCAGCCTAATACTACCAGCCTGCGGCCACCCCGGTGCCTGCCCGTCACTACAGATGGTCGGGTACTGGTTCGTACCCGGCTCTTCCCAGTACCCCTGGTGGCGGTGGGTACCGGGGTAATAATGGGGGTTAGTGTAGCCTCTGCACCGGCTAACATTAAGCCCCGCCTTAGTAATGGAGGTTCTCAATCAGCCAGCGGCCATTACTAAGGCGGTGATAATAAAGTTTAAAAAGATACAAGCACATAGAAAAAATATTTATTGAAATAAAAAAACACAACCCTCATTAACTGTCTGCTGAGCTGCTGTATCTGATCCTATCATGTGTGATACTGTGTGCTGAGCTGGTGTATCTAATCCTATCATGTGTGATACTGTCTGCTGAGCTGTGTATCTAATCCCATCATGTGTGATACGGTCTGCTGAGCTGTGTATCTAATCCCATCATGTGTGATACTGTCTGCTGAGCTGTGTATCTAATCCCATCATGTGTGATACTGTCTGATGAGCCGTGTATCTAATCCCATCATGTGTGATACTGTCTGCTGAGCTGTGTATCTAATCCTATCATGTGTGATACTGTCTGCTGGGCCCTGTATCTAATCGTATCTTGTGTGATACTGCCTTCTGAGCCACTGTATCTAATCCTATTATGTGTGATACTGTCTGCTGAGCCACTGTATCTAATCCTATCCATAGTTTATAGGGTCGTAGTGCTATAGATATGCTATGCTGTCTCATATACACACTTTTATTTGGGCGGACACATATGTATTGGGGCTATTTCCCTGACATTTTAAGCCCTGAGGGTATGTTCACACGGCAGCGTCTATTACGGCTGAAATTACGGGAGAAAACAGCACCGTAATGGCATGTGCAGGCGTCTTTCGCTGTGTCCATTACGGACGTAATTGGAGCTGTTTTTCTATGGAGTCCATGGAAAACGGCTCCATTTACGTCTGAAGAAGTGACAGGCACTTCTTTGCCGCGCCGCCTTTTGACAGCGGCGCGTAAAAAAAAATGACCGTCCGCACAGAACATCGTAAGACCTATTCAAATGAATGGGCAGATTTTTGCCAACGCTTTTGAGACGCATTTTCGGACGTAATTCAATGCTAAAACGCCCGAATTACGTCCGTAAATAGTGTGTGTGAACCCAGCCTTAGTGACGCCCCGGCTGCTAGTGCTGCATTGTTGGGTCACTTAGGAGACCCAGCGATGCAGCTGAAAGCTGCGGACCGTCGGCCATGAGAAGCTTGCGGGGGGGGGGGGGCCCAGTAAGAATTTTTGCATCGGGGCCCATGAGCCTTTAGCTACGCCCCTGCCCGTAGTGTTCAGTGGTGTCGCGCTGTAGCAGCCATAGCGGCAACTAGCGGAGCCTCCGGCCATGGTGGGGGCCCGTGCCGGCGGATGACACGGGCCCCCTCATGCCGCGGGCCCCGTAGCAGCCGCTACGGCTGCTACGGCGGTAGTTACGCCACTGACTGCACTGCAACCTACTGTGATCCCATAGTGTGAACATCACAGCAGGTACAATTGCCTTTGGGAGGTTTCGGTCAGTGTGTGGCATAAAAGAAATAGCTGCCATAAGTTACCTCATATGCTACATATCACATTACATGGCCAAAAGCCATTTCAGCCACACCCTTTGCAAGCAGGTGCATAACATCAAGGAAGCGGGTAGACAAACATTAGCCTGTATTTACATGTACTTTTTTTCTTGCAATATGAATACAACCTACATTCACACAACAGTGGAAAAAAAAGGCCATTGAAAACTGATCAACTGTGAGTTTTTCATGCCATTTTGCATCAGTGTGTCTCCAAATTTTCATCCGTTTCCAGTCAGTCTGTCCATTTTTAATGGCCGCTTGCTGTCCGTTTTTCAAGGCCGTTAAAAAAACAGTTGGATTTCATTTGTCAGGATTTTTTTGTCCAAACCCCCTTAAAACACTACAGTGCCCATGTAGATAGTGCACAATGCCCCTGTAGATAGTGCCCACATAGTGCCACATTGCCCATATATAAAGTGCCAGTGCCCACATAGTGCCACAGTGCCATGTAGATAGCGCCACAGTGTTCCTTTTAGATAATGCCCATATAGTTACACCCCCCCCCCCCATGGATAGCGATGTCAGGGGTTTTTCCTGGAGCCAAAAACCCAGCCAGTGCATTGGCAATGCTCTGGCCGGGGATTTCGCTTCAGGAGGAGCCCCTGACGTCACTGTCCCCTGTAGAATGTGCCACATTTTCCCCTTTTTAGGTAGCGTCACACACACATCCCACCCTGTAAATAGCGCTACACCCCCTCTCCCCTGTAGATAGTGCCATTGGGGAAACTTCCTCTAGGAACAGAATCCCCAGCCAGAGCGTTGCCGATGCTCTGGCCGGAGATTCCGCTCTAGGAGTATACCCTGACATCGCTGTCCATATATGGATAGTGATGCCAGGGTCTCCTCCAGGAGCAGAGTCCCTGAGCAGAGTGTCAGCAATGCTCTGGCCGGGGATTTCACTCCAGGAGGAGCCCCTGACGTCACTATCCATATATGGATTACGACGCCAGGGGCTCCTCCAGGAGCAACGCTCTGCCCGGGTATTCCGCACCAGGAGGATCCCCTGACATCACTGTCTATATAGGTACAGTGGCGTGAGGGTCTCTCTCTAGGAACAGAATCCCTGGTCTGAGTGTTGTCGATGCTCTGGCTGGGGATTTTGATAGTGACGTCAAGGGCTTCCCCCGGGGCCGCACTTAAAGTAGCGCTGTGCCCTGGAAGTCCTCTTGAACAGGATCAGTTTTCAACGGCCATCACAAGGATTGATTCCTAAAAAATGTCTGTTTAAAAACTGATCCATTGAATTCTATGCTAGCCGTCTGGCCGTAAAAATGGCCAAAAATAGGTCAAGTCCTATTTTTTGATGGCCAATATTCACGGGTTAAAAAAAAGTCTGTGTATATACATTGTTCTGAAAACGTCTGTGTGACGGCCATTAAGAAAAACGTCTGTGACATGGCTGTTTTTCCCTGCTGTGTGAATGTAGACTTAGGCCTAAGGCTCAGTTCACATCTGCGTTGGAGGCTCCGATAGGAGATCTATCGCAGATTCTGCCATGTTTGCTGGACGGAATATGCAGAACTATTTTGTCTCAGAAAATCACAGACACCATAACGGAAACCCATTAAAAAACGCCACACCACCACAATCTTTGAATAAAGATTAGAGCTGTATTCATGTACTAGTCCTTCTCAAGCAATTAGAATATCATCAAAAATGTATTTCAGTAATTCAAATCAAAAAGTGAAACTCATATATTATATAGATTCATTACACACAGAGTGATATATTTCCAGCATTTTTTTATTTTAATGTTGATTATTATGGCTAATCATAAATGAAAACCCAAAATTTTGTATCTCAGAAAATTTTAATATTATATAAGCCCAATTCCAAAAATGAATTTTAATACTGAAGTGTTGGCCTACTGAAAAGTATGTACAGTATATGCACTCAATACATGGTCGGGGCTCATTTTGCATGAATTACTGCATCAATGCGGCGTGGCATGGAGGCGATCAGCCTGTGGCACTGCTGAGGTGTTATGGAAGCCCAGGTTGCTTTGATAGCGGCCTTCAGCTCGTCTGCATTGTTGGGTCTGGTGTCTCATCTTCCTCTTGACAATACCCCATAGATTCTCTATGGGGTTTAGGTCAGGCGAGTTTGCTGGCCAATCAAGCACATTGATACTGTGGTTATTAAACCAGGTATTGGTACTTTTGGCAGTGTGGGCAGGTGCCAAGTCCTGCTGGAAAATTAAATCTGCATCTCCATAAAGCTTGTCAGCAGAGGGAAGCATGAAGTGCTCTAAAATTTCCTGGTATATGGCTGCGTTGACTCTGGACTTGATATAACATTGTAGGTAGTGGCACACGGCTCCCTGTAGGTAGTGGCACACGGCTCCCTTGTAGGTAGTGTCACATGGCCTCCTTGTAGGTAGTGCCACACGGCCCCCTTGTAGGTAGTGCCACACGGCCCCCTTGTAGGTAGTGCCACACGGCCCCCTTGTAGGTAGTGCCACACGGCCCCCTTGTAGGTAGTGCCACACGGCCCCCTGTAGGTAGTGCCACATGGCCCCCCCTGTAGGTAGTGCCACACGGCCCCCCTTTAAATAGTGCCACACGGCACCCTTGTAGGTAGTGCTACAAACCACCCCCTTGTAGACAGCCCTACACTGCCTCTCTGTACATAGCGCTACACGCCCTTCCCTGTACCTAGTGCCATTGGGGCTCTCTCTAGGAGTGGAATCCCCAGCCAGAGCGTTGGGTCACCCAGACAATTTTGTGTTTTCCATGAAAACTCACACTTATATTTATCAAATGAGTTGCAAAATGACTAGAAAATATAGTCAAGACATTGACCAGGTTAGAAATAATGATTTTTATTTGAAATAATAATTTTCTCCTTCAAACTTTGCTTTCGTCAAAGAATGCTCCATTTGCAGCAATTACAGCATTGCAGACCTTTGGCATTCTAGCTGTTAATTTGCTGAGGTAATCGGGAGAAATTTCACCCCATGCTTCCAGAAGCCCCTCCCACAAGTTGGATTGGCTTGATAGGCACTTCTTGCGTACCATACGGTCAAGCTGCTCCCACAACAGCTCTATGGGGTTGAGATCTGGTGACTGCGCTGGCCACTCCATTACAGATAGAATACCAACTGCCTGCTTCTTCCCTAAATAGTTCTTGCATAATTTGGAGGTGTGCTTTGAGTCATTGTCCTGTTGTAGGATGAAATTGGCTCCAATCAAGCGCTGTCCACAGGGTATGGCATGGCGTTGCAAAATGGAGTGATAGCCTCCCTTATTCAAAATCCCTTTTACCTTGTACAAATCTCCCACTTTACCAGCACCAAATCAACCCCAGACCATCACATTACCTCCACCATGCTTGACAGATGGCGTCAGGCACTCTTCCAGCATCTTTTCAGTTGTTCTGCATCTCACAAATGTTCTTCTGTGTGATCCAAACACCTCAAACTTCGATTCGTCTGTCCATAACACTTTTTTCCAATCTTCCTCTTTCCAATGTCTGTGTGCTTTTGCCCATATTAATCTTTTGCTTTTATTAGCCAGTCTCAGATATGGCTTTTTCTTTGCCACTCTGCACTGAAGGCCAGCATCCCGGAGTCGCCTCTTCACTGTAGACGTTGACACTGGCGTTTTGCGGGTACTATTTAATGAAGCTGCCAGTTGAGGACCTGTGAGGCGTCTATTTCTCAAACTAGAGATTCTAATGTACTTGTCTTGTTGCTCAGTTGTGCAGCGGGGCCTCCCACTTCTCTTTCTACTCTGGTTAGAGCCGGTTTGTGCTGTCCTCTGAAGGGAGTAGTACACACCGTTGTAGGAAATCTTCAGTTTCTTGGCAATTTCTCGCATGGAATAGCATTAATTTCGAACAAGAATAGACTTTCGAGTTTCAAATGAAAGCTCTCTTTTTCTAGCCATTTTGAGAGTTTAATCGAACCCACAAATGTAATGCTCCAGATTCTCAACTAGCTCAAAGGAAGGTCAGTTTTATAGCTCCTCTAAACAGCAAAACTGTTTACAGCGGTGCTAACATAATTGCACAAGGGTTTTCAAGTGTTTTCTAATGATCCATTAGCCTTCTAACACAGTTAGCAAACACAATGTACCATTAGAACACTGGAGTGATGGTTGCTGGAAATGGGCCTCTATACACCTATGTAGATATTGCATTAAAAACCAGACGTTTGCATCTAGAATAGTCATTTAGCACATTAACAATGTATAAAGTGTATTTCTGATTAATTTAAAGCTATCTTCATTGAAAAAAACTGTGCTTTTCTTTCAAAAATAAGGAGATTTCTAAGTGACCCTAAACTTTTGAACGGTAGTGTACAGTAGATAGTGAGGCCAGGGGATACTCCAGAAGCAGAATCCCTGGCCAGAACGTCGGTAACGCTCTAGACTGGGATTTTGCTCAAGGAGGAGCCCCTGACGTCACTGTCCATATATGGATAGTGATGCCTGAGGCTCCTCCAGTAGCGGAATCCCCGACTATAGCATCAGCAACGTTCTGGCCGGGGATTCCGCTGCAAGAGGAGCCCCTGATTTCACTGTCCATATATGAATAGTGAAATCAGGGGCTTCTCCTGGAGCGAAATCCCTGGCCAGAGTGTCGGCTATGCTCTGGGCGGATTCTACTCCTAGACAGGGGCTCCGGCAAAAAATCTCCTCCTCCTCACACGCAATTTGCGCATTTACAGTAGCAGCAAAGTAAATGAGATTTAGAAAATCTCAGGCACACGCTGCGAAAAAAAACCAACACAGAAAAGTCATACGGACAGTATTCTGCAGTTCGACTTTCAATTCCACAGCATGTTAATTTATGCTGCGTGTTCTGTGCGGAGATGCTGCGTGTTTGGCCTATGTTTGACTTGAATGGGGAGCATAAATTCTGCAACAGATTTGTTTGCTGCTGGTTTTACAGCGTTTACTCATTGTAAAAGCAGTAAAAACTGTTGGAACTCTGCAGGTGCACATATAGTTTGCTCTAATCAATGCCAACACAGGTAAAACCGCTGAGGAAAACGGCAGCATTTCCGCAGCAATATGCGCAGCAAAAATGCGCTATTTGCTTTGAATTTAGGTGACAAGGTTTATCTGCGTATTTTTAAGATTCCGTTGAATATATTCCGTTGCGGAAATTCTGCAGAGTATCCTGTGTGTGGGAACATAGCCTAATAAGTATCCTGTACCCGTGCAACTTCCTCTTCCCAGCTACCTACAGAGGTTTTCCCCACACTTCCGTCCCTCTTATTTATTGAAACCTTTTTGTTGACTTTACTGCTGTTGTGCATATGCTCTTAGGGTATGTTCCCTCAGACAGTAAACGCTGCAGATTATCCCCAATGGAATTCTGTGTGAAAATTCCATAGCATTTACAGTAGCAGCAAAGTGATTGAGATTCTGTAAATCTTAGCCACACACTGCAGGAAAACCAAATGCATAAAAGTCATGCCAAAAACTTTCTGCAATGCTGCATATTCTGAGCAGAGATGTTGCGCGTTTGGGCAATAGATTTGAATGGGGAGCATAAATTCCGCACTAAAATCCGAAAGTTCAGCTTTGTTGTGGTTTGTACAGTAATATGCATTTTTGCTGCAATATGCGCAGAAAAAAAATATTATTTTCTGCGAATATCTGTGACTGATTAACCTGCGTTTTTTTTTTTAGGTTATGCTGCAGATTTTCCGTTGCACAAAATCTGCAGCATATCCTGCCTGTAGGAACATATCCCTATTGTTTTTAGTTTTGTTTTATTGTGTTGGTTTGCCAGGGTAGCAAACCAATCATAAATTCCTAAACAGTCAGTAAAAATAGGAGACATTTTCCAGTGTCCATAAAAAATAAATAAATATTGATACGTCTGTGATTCAAGCAGGATGAGCTCGTTCAGGTTAGGCTCCGTTCATGGGTTCCATCTGAGCTTTCCGTCAGGGGAACCCATGAACAGAAACCAAACGGAAACCATAGGTTTCTGTTTGCATCACCATTGATTTCAATGGTGACAGATCTGTTGCAAATCGTTTCCGTTTGTCACCGTTGTGTAAGGGTTCCGTTGTTTTGATAGAATGAATAGCACAGTCGACTATGGTATTTAATCCGTCACAACAACGGAACCCTTAGGCCCCATGCACACGACCGTGCCCGCAATCACGGCCCGCGATTGCGGGCACGGCCGGCCGCTCACTGACAGCCGCATTTTCGGGCCATGGTCCCATACAAAGTATGGGAGCACGGCCCGCAAAATGCGAAAGAACGGACATGTTCCATAATTCCCGGAACATTTCCACGGCACTGACACCCTTCCGTAGTGCTACGGAAAGGTGTCAGTGTTCAATGAAAGTGAATGGCTCCGTTTTTGCGGACCGCAATTGCGGTCCGCAAAAACTGAGGATTTTTACGGTCGTGTGCATGGGGCCTTACACAACGGTGACAAACGGAAACCATTTGCAACGGATCTGTCACCATTGAAATCAATGGTGATGCAAACGGAAACCTATGGTTTCCGTTCATGGGTTCCCCTGAGGCTGGATTCACACGAGCATGTTTGGTCTGTAAAGGACGGAACGTATTTCGGCCTCGAGTCCCGGGCCGAACACACTGCAGGGAGCCGGGCTCCTAGCATCATAGTTATGTACGACGCTAGGAGTCCCTGCCTCTCCGTGGAACTACTGTCCCGTACTGAAAACATGATTACAGTACGGGACAGCGAGGCAGGGACTTCTAGCGTCATACATAATTATGATGCTAGGAGCTCGGCTCCCTGCAGTGTGTTCGGTCCAGGACTTGCGGCCGAAATACGTTCCGTCCTCTATGGACCGAACATGCTCGTGTGAATCCAGCCTAACAGAAATCTCCGATGCAGATGTACATGAAGCCTTATAGTAATGGTATTTATTATAATTTTATAGGTCATAGTGCTGCTGTGTTCACATCAGTTTTCTAAACTATAGACATGTATCACATATTGTCTATATTATTTATTGTGGTTTTCCAGTTTATTTGTAAAAATTGTTGGCAATTCGCAGCAAGCCAGTCTTTGTCGTTTTTTTTGCTTCATTTAGTGGCGTTTTTGTCCTACAGACCTCCCTAGGTTATTTTTTACTCTTGATATAAATGCAAGTGTCAATGTGTGTTCTGTTTTTTTTTTAATGCTTATTCTGGTGTTTTTTTTCATAAAAACAAGCATGTGTTGAAAAAGTAATCTTTGCATCTCATGATACTTGAATCACTTGATTTGCATTGTGAAAATGCTATCTAAAAAAAGGA
Source organism: Rhinoderma darwinii (assembly GCF_050947455.1). Taxonomy (NCBI): domain Eukaryota; kingdom Metazoa; phylum Chordata; class Amphibia; order Anura; family Rhinodermatidae; genus Rhinoderma; species Rhinoderma darwinii. The sequence continues at coordinate 186,122,672 of NC_134688.1, read as the reverse complement.
AAATTGTAAGACGCACAATTAGCAAAAAACTTCATAAACTCATGTACCATTTTACTAGAAAACAAAAAGTGTGCGTGCAGGAGGCCTAAGGCTGACACTCTTCCTACTCCACCATTGGATTCAACTGTATCTTCCTCCTAAGAATGCAAATCTAGCTTAAACCTGGACATGCCACCGGCCGCCCGGGACAGATTGTTGGGAGGTATGAACTAGAGATTAGTAACTGGAGTCTAGAGGTAATACTTCACTATGTAACAGAACTGCAGGGGAAGAATTAGTTAGTTATTAATAAGAACAAAGGAAGAAAAGAAAAGATGGCAGTGATAGGGTATGTGCACACGATGAGAGGCTTTTACGGCTGAAATGACAGACTGTTTTCAGGAGAAAACAGCTGCCTCGTTTCAGCCGTAATTCCTCCTCCTCGCATTTTGCGAGGCTTCTCTGACAGCCGTAAATTTTGAGCTGTGCTTCATTGAGTTCAATGAAGAACGGCTCAAATGACATTTGAAAGAAGTATCCTGCACTTCTTTTGACGAGGCTGTATTTTCACGCGTCGTCGTTTGACAGCTGTCAAACGACGACGCGTAAATGACCGGTCGTCTGCACAGTACGTCGGCAAACCCATTCAAATGAATGGGCAGATGTTTGCCGACGTATTGTAGCCCTATTTTCAGACATAAAACGAGGCATAATACGCCTCGTTTACGTCTGAAAATAGGTCGTGTGAACCCAGCCATATAGTTGTTAGACTGGTGCGAACTGCCAGAGATAGGGTTCTTACCCTGGTGCCAATCTGCAGTAGTACAACCAGGTACCTCTGGGCATAGTTGCTACCAGTATGTGAGCCACATACCAGGGACCCAAGTACCACATGCAGCTCCTAAGCAACTGGTTGGGAACTTTGCGGTAGACTAGGCTCCTATGGCCTCAGGATTCTCTGCTTTTCTGTTCCCAACTGAACATAGATGAAGGCACTATAGAAATTTCCTGGTAATTTAAGTACTTGCCACTTGACTCACTCAAGGTGGGTTCACATTATTGGGTTCGTAGTATCGGCAGCAGTGGATCTAGGTCATCTGTTTTGCGACACTGACCAGGGCCAGGTAGTCAAGGTAGGCGGCTTCCTAGGTAGCCATTTCTGAACAGACATGAAAGAAGACATGCAATTTTAATAGGAAAATAAATGAAAGTGATTATCTCGCAGTTTTTCGTGTAGCTGTCCGCTGTCTAGCAATACTCTCATCAGTAGAGGAGACTGCAATGTGAGTTATCTGCCTAGGGTACGTACCTGTCAGTACCCATGATACTGCTGCCACATGCACACGTCAATGTCTACACAGTACACACCAAAACACAGAGATATCAGGACCTTATTTCTGCAGTTTTCCTCAACGCTATATTAGGTGACCTCACCAGAATCCGTTGTCTCTGTGTTCTGAAAGTGAGAATGTCATTGCTATAGATGCATGCAGAGTGAATTGTTAATGACCAAACAGCAGGGAAATGTATTTCCTATGGAAGAGTCACATGACTTAATATTTTAATAACCTCACATATACACTATGCATGGCAGGGTTCGCAGATAAATTATTCTGTTTGTTTTCCAGCCGTATAATATACATGCACAAAGCCTTATTTATAGGATAAGCTCTGCACAGCGGCTCATTTATGTTCGTGTCATGCAAAGAATTCATTTGATTTATGACTGTTATTTAAGATTCACATCATATTACTATCTTCTTATAATACATAAGGAACGACTGTCATTAAAGTCATCACACTGGATATTCAGAGCATAACACAAGCCAATGCTGAGATATCACATCACTAAATCCAGGATGCTATCATCGTCCGAGGATTCAGCCCTTATGTCCTATTTATCGCACAAGGCCTTCAGATATGTCTCTGAAAGCTTTTCATTGTGTCATGGAGGATGTCAATGGTGAGGTGTTAATTTTATAATATCAATAAACCATGGGCAAGGAATGGGTGCCCCCAGCACACCATTAGAACAAGAGCACCATCAGAAACAAATATGTTTAGAAAATAGGTCATGATTATTATGTGTAACAATGATGACGGCCGCCGACCACCGCCATCCTACCTCCCTTGGCGGCCGCCAGTATCTCCCGCCTCCTCCCCGGGCGTGTGTTGCTTCCTGGTCCCCGCTTCCCTAGCCTATCCCTGTATAGCAGAAACAGGGAAGTTGGATCCAGCGCTAGGAGTGTGGTAGAGGTAAAACGGAAAACTAGTTTCCAAGTTTAATTGTTCTCGGTTAAAAATCGAAGCACAGGGGCTACGAAAAAATAAAGTGACAGGTAGGTCAGTCCAGAGTACAGAGAGAAGGAATGCAAGGGCGGTAGCCTCTATGTTGGTATTGACTGTATCTTCCTGAATTTTTTCGTTGTTTAAGAATCGGTCTGAATTTAGTGTAATTTCTTCCTCTATTGCTCCAATTATACACTTCTTGGTTAGCGTAGTCTCGTAGATCTCTCTGAAACTTGGTTTTTTTGATTGTCGCCATGGACTTGTCGACTTTGTCGATACTGTTGGAGGTCCGTGTTTCCAAAGTGACATAGTTGGGTGAGCTGGCAAAACTATTCAATTTATCTTTAGTTGTTGAAATTTCATTTTTGAGTTCAATTAATTTGAGTTCCTCTTGTGAAATGATCAATTTCATTAATTTGATGGAACAATCAGAAAGAATCTGGTTCCATTCGGTACTGAAAGTTTCCGAGTATTTGAAAGTAGGTGTTTTTTTCATACGTAATCCTCTTGGAATCATATTTTTTGCACAATAGTTTTTTAAGGTTGTGAGGTCCCACCAAACCTTTGTTTCATGAATCATAGATTTCTCCAAAGTGTGGAAAAGATCTTCCATTTCATAGCAGTTTTCTTTGGTATTATCCATTGTACCGAAAACTTTGGCTGCCAAAGCAGCACGGGTATATTGTGTTTCATTTGTCATCATTCAACTATATAACATAGAAGCCCAAAAATTGATATTATTTCAGAAGAACACCAGTATAAAAAATGTTAAAATATGGAAAAAAGCCTTTAGTATATAATACGTAATGAATGTCTTTGTTCCAAAATATCGTGGGTATTATTACTCTTGGTTCACCTCTGTACTGAGAATAGAGTTTACTTTGTAATCAAAAAAATGCCCAAATGTATGAATATAGGGCTCCTACCAATATTTAAATACGATAAATGCACGAGAGGAAAACCTTCAGCCGATAGTAGAATACAAGAAAAAATATATGAAGGAACTCCTCCAGCTCACCTTGTCACAGAAGGATATAAGAATCAGCAACACGGATCCTCGTGTCGGCACACGCTGGATCCAACTTCCCTGTTTCTGCCATACCTTCTGCGTGTGCCGACACGAGGATCCGTGTTGCTGATTCTTATATCCTTCTGTGACAAGGTGAGCTGGAGGAGTTCCTTCATATATTTTTTCTTCTATCCCTGTATACCCTGGGGTATTTAATCTGGCCTGCCCCCTACTCCTGTGCCTGAGCAATGTTGTGTCTTTCCTATGTTTGTCTTGCAAATGGTTCCTTAGTTGTATCCTATTCCTGAATCCCGTTTCCTATATTCAGTATCTGTGTCTAGTTCTGGTGCCTAAGTCGAGTGTTCGAGATGACTTCATCATCTGTGTTTGGTACCCTAGCCAAGTCCAGTGCCTGCGACGACTGCACTACTCCAGTCCGGTGTCCTAGTCAAACGTCATTATCCTGCACAGGCCTGCTTTCCCATGAAATGTCTGGCATAAACCCACTTCTGACCTACCAGGTACTAAATCATTACTGACTCTGTTGATCAGCAGCTGCTTCGTTACAGCAGAGTGGCCCAGTGGGTCCACACCCTGCCAGTTGTTACATTATGGTCTTCACTATCCCGTGTCCTTTTCTTCTTTCCTCTCCGTGCTCTACTCATATTCACCTCTGCACTCAAATATTTCAACGTCTCCATCATGCACACATATCACTAGCTATCCCTCACCCCTCACTCCTTTAACAGTGGAGTTAGGCCCAACTCCGCTCCTGAGCCTCATAGCAGCTGCTGGCAGTTCTGCCCATGCACTAACCCTAACATACTGTACATGCCATAATCGAGCACCTTTTAAATGGGTTCTCCAAGAGTATAATATATGAAAATGTTGTATTACGTAATACTAATAGTAGTGCATCGCAAGTGAACGTCTATGGAAAACTGAATTGCAATACAGCATAGAGTGAAATTGCAGGTTTCATTATGATTGTAGTTTTGTCTATTTAACCCCTTAATGACTAGCCTATTTTAAACCTTAATGACCATGCTATTTTTTGCGTTTTTCCATCATCGCATTCCAAGAGCTCTAACTTTTTTATTTTTGCGTCGACATAGCTGTATAAGATCTTGTTTTTTTCGCGTGATAAGTAGTATTTTTTAATAGCACTGTTTTGGGTTACATATAATTTATTGATTAACTTTTATTAACTTTTTTGGAGGGTAATGGGAATTCATTTTGCCACTCTTTTTTGCGTCTTAGATTTATGCCATTTACTGTATGGTATAAATAACATAATAACTTTATTCAGTGGGTCATTCCGATTGTGGTGATACCAAATTTATATACAGGGTGGGCCATTTATATGGATACACCTAAATAAAATAGGAATGGTTGGTGATATTAACTTCCTGTTTGTGGCACATTAGTATATGGGAGGGGGGAAACTTTTCAAGCTGGGTGTTGACCATGGTGGCCATTTTGAAGTCGGCCATTTTGTATCCAACTTTAGTTTTTTCAATGGGAAGAGGGTCATGTGACACATCAAACATATCGAGAATTTCACAAGAAAAACAATGGTGTGCTTGGTTTTAACGTTACTTTATTCTTTCATGAGTTATTTACAAGCTTCTCTTTGTTTACAGCCATTGACATGTCGCAGAGGTTAACACGTGAGGAGCGGATAGAAATTGTGTTGATGTCTGGTGAACGCAGTACCCGGGTCATTGCAGCAGATTTCAATGGAAGACACACTACGAGACCACCCATCTCCCATGCTACAGTTTGCAAACTGCTTGCCAAGTTTCGTGAAACTGGTTCAGTGTTGGATTTGCCCAAATGTGGACGCATGAAAACGGTCACTAATGAAGAAACATCAGTGGCTGTCCTAGCTGCATTCAGCAAGAGCCCACAGCGTAGCACTCGCCGCATGTCACTGGAGAGTGGCATCAGTCGAACATCCCTTCGGCGGATATTAGCTACTCACAAATGGCACCCTTACAAATTCCAGCTGCTGCAGCATCTCAACAAGGATGACCCAGATCGGCGCACTGAATTTGCAGAATGGGCAAAACAAAAATTGGAACAGGACCCTCAGTTTACACAGAACATTTTGTTCAGTGATGAGGCAAACTTTTATGTGAATGGTGAAGTTAACAAACAAAACCACCGCTATTGGTCTGACACTAACCCACATTGGATAGATCCCTCCAAGACTGTTGGAACACAAAAATTGATGGTATGGTGTGGTATATGGGGTACAAAGATAGTGGGGCCATTCTTCATCAATGGAAACCTCAAGGCCACGGGATATCTGAAATTGCTACATGATTATGTGTTTCCCTCTTTATGCACTGAAGCTGGCACGTTCCCTGAGTTTTTCCAGCAAGATGGTGTACCACCACATTATGGGTGTCAGGTCCGAGCATTCCTAGATGAACAGTTTCCTAGAAAGTGGATTGGTCATCGTGGGCCAGTTGAATGGCCCCCTAGGTCTCCCGATCTGACCCCCTTAGACTTTTATCTTTGGGGTCATCTGAAGGCAATTGTCTATGCTGTGAAGATACGAGATGTGCAGCAACTGAAACTATGGATACTGGAAGCCTGTGTTAGCATTTCTTCTGCGGTGTTGCTACCAGTGTGTGAAGAGTGGGAGAAGAGGGTTGCATTGACAATCCAACACAATGGGCAGCACTTTGAACACATTTTATAAGTGGTCAGAAACTTGTAAATAACTCATGAAAGAATAAAGTAACGTTAAAACCAAGCACACCATTGTTTTTCTTGTGAAATTTTCGATGAGTTTGATGTGTCACATGACCCTCTTCCCATTGAAAAAACTAAAGTTGGATACAAAATGGCCGACTTCAAAATGGCCGCCATGGTCAACACCCAGCATGAAAAGTTTCCCCCCTCCCATATACTAATGTGCCACAAACAGGAAGTTAATATCACCAACCATTCCCATTTTATTTAGGTGTATCCATATAAATGGCCCACTGTGTAGATTATTTATGTTTTAATACTTTTACACAGTAAAAACACATTTTTTTTCAAAATTATTTGTATTTTGTGTCGCCATGTTTATTTTAATGCCGATGCAGCTGTAAGGGGGGTTGTTTTTTTGCGCGATGGCTTCTAGGTTTATTGGTACCATTTAGAGTACATGCGACTTTTTCATCACTTTTTATCAGATTTTTTTTAAGGCAGGATTAACAGAAAAAAGCAATTCTGGCATTGTTTTTTGTTTTTTTACGGCGTTCACCGTGCGGGTTAAATAACGTAATCACTTTATAGATGGGGTTGTTACGGATGCGGCGATAACAAATATGTGTAATATTTAAAAAAAACAATTTGTTTTTTCATATTAAAGTATTATATAAGGGAAAAAGTGGGTTTTTCATTTTTTTTATTTGGGATTTTTATTTATTTATTATTAACTTTATTAAACTTTATGCTAACTTTATTTTTAGTCCCCCACTTTATTTTTAGTCCCACTGGGGGACTTCACTATGCGATCTCCTGATCGCTTTTATAATACACTGCAATACTTCTGTATTGCAGCGTATTATTGCCTGTCAGTGTAAAACTAGCAGGCATCCACTACAGGCAGACCTGGGGGCCTTTGTTAGGTTGCCATAGAAGTCATTGGCACCCTGCGATTGCGGGGTGCTGATGGGGTGAGAGAAGGAGCTCCCTCCCTCTAAAACCACTTGGATGCGGTGCTCGCTATTGGGCGCCACATCTATGGGGTTAAACGGTTGAGATCGATGTTGAAATCAATCCCACTCGTTAGAGCAGGTGTCCGGCTGTCTTCAGACTGCCCGATATCCACTCTAACCAGCACAGGACACCCGTGACGGGCTTATGTCAGAGCGCAGTGAAATGGCGCCGCTCCGGCATAAGTACCCTTAACGGCCGCCGTGAAAAGCCGTATTGACGGTCGTTAAGGGGTTAAACCTCCAATATAAAACAAAAATTTCACAGTTCTCTCAGGCTGAAAACTTACATTGCAGTTTAAATGTGTTTTTAAAATCTGATCCACTTGCTTGCTGTGGTATAAGTCTTCAGATTTTCCACCTGCAAATTCAGATGGAAAATCGTCAACAAATTCGCTAAGTGTGTAGAGAGCTTAAGCGTGGATCCATATCAGCTCCATTCCTCTGTATGTGGTTGCATCAGCAGCAGGTGTATGGATTTCTGGAAGTTCTATTCAGATGAATGGAACTGATTTTCAGTCACAGAGATTTTTTTTGTAACAAATTCTGCCACGTGCTACTGCTCATTAACTGCTCTTAAACCTGTGTTTAGAATGCTACACTGTTTCCGTAACTACTATTCAGTTCTATGGGAGTTATGGAAACTGCGTAGCTCAGCGAGTTACGCTGTTTCCGTAACTCGACCATATAAGCAGGAAGTGGCCGGAAGACAGAGGAGATAGAACGGGGATTAGGGGGCTTGTTCTAGAGATAGATGCGGGTCCCAGAGTTGGGATCCACATCTATCTGACATTTATGACGTATCCTGTGGATATAACCTAAAAGCACAAAAGACGCAGGGAACATAACACCCAGAATAGAATAAAAGTATATATATCTACCATGTATCACAAAATATAAATCTTTATTGGTAATAAATAACAATACATGGTATCACATAAATATATATAAATGAATAAAATAGAACAGGTCATATACGGGGAGCAGCATCAGTGGTATAGATGTGAACATACCCAGGGGTGAGCAGAACAACCCATCTCAACCAAAAACATCCCATACTCCACCTCACCATACAATGCAAAGCATTAATTACTAAGTGGCAATTGCCAGAAAGTCAAATATGAAACTATTAGGTACGCAGGAATAGATGATGAATACACATAAGGTAAAACGAAAAGATTCCACAGCACTGGACTGCAAGTGGGTGCACGCCTCAATAAGACCTGGTCCGCGGTCCTGGATATCAAGCAGACAAAGAATGGACAGAGGCAGCACTTCCAAAAAGAGCAAGAGCTATTTATTCACCCATGCGACGTTTCAGTCCAACTGGACTTTTTTCAAGCATAAAAACACACATCAAGTCATAAGTATATAAAGGCTTGCAAAGCCCAATTGAAATTAAACAGTGATTAAGACAAAATCCAATATAAAATTGATGATACAAAAACAAAATACAGTATTAAAGATAAATATGAATGCCAGTGTACATGTGAATATACAAAGTGATAAATAAGGGACTAGTACAGAAAAAAGACAGTCCTAGGTACATTAAAGTGTTAATGACATAATGACTCACCCAGATGTATATAATAAAAACATTCAAAGTTGTCAATAGCAGAAAACCGAAACAAGGGCTCGTTCCTCTAGGTCTCAGCTGTCCAGTATGTGTACAAATGTATTGCACACCTGTGTAATGAGACTATCATTACTATTTGCAATGCATAGCGAAATCCCGTGAGATCGCGGGTGGCTATTCCCACGCATGCGCATTCGATAGCACGGTGGCCATCTTGGCCAGAATTTGCTATCTTAATTTCGCGCATGCGCAGTATGAATTCCAGTACGCGGCGGCCATTTTACAACCTGGAAGAACATATCACGTCCAGGAACGTAACTAGAATGGAACAACAGGTCAGAATGTTTCAAACAGAGGATTTTATCAGCAATAAACATTTAGTATGGGATTAATAATATGGCCATATATTGTTAGTTGTATATATTTAGTAGGTATGCATCCGGATAAATAGTCCGAAAATGTTAGACTAGGGGAGTTAATCAGCAGCAACACACATTGTATAAAATAAGTGCTTATACTGTATAATGTTATTATATATATGCAATAAATATGTATCCATCTAAATGTATAAGTATTAGAGGCATAACGCCTCAAAATATGAAATAAACAATGTAATAATGTCACAATGTGTGTACACATGTAGATACTCCCCTAAATATACTATAAGCCCGCTACCGTAGTAGCTATCCCTGGAAGGATGTCAAAAAATGTCATATTATACTGCCCCCTTTGTTGAAACAAAAAAACGGACCAAGTTGACCAGATGTAAATGGCCGCATATAGATGATGAAAACAGTTCTATAAGGACTCCAGAACCCAGAGGAAAGAATCCAGCCCAATGTCGGAATCTGAAAAAATGACAAAAATGTAGAAAATTTATGGCTATATTAATAAAAACAAAATTTATTATTTTATATTGCAATGACAATTGAATGTGTTCACAGATACATATATAGTAGTAGACGACAGTGAAAGACCATGCATGGCACAACAGAGAGAAAACACAATCACTGTACCCATTTAGTTGAGAACCACCCCAACTTTAAAATCAACATTCAACCCCCTTGGATGTAAAGAATCTAATCTATGAATCCACTCCAGTTCTTTACGTTTTAATTTGGCAATTCTATCGCCGCTCCTCCTATGTAGGGGCACATGGTCAACGATCCAAAATTTCAGATCGCTGACCCTGTGTCCCGCTGAAGAAAAGTGTGCTGGGACTGGAAGATCCAGTTTGTTGGTTTTAATAGTGGATCTATGCTTATTAATACGTAAGCGGCATTCCTGTGTGGTTTCACCCACGTATAGCAACTTACATGGACACTGTAGTACATATACAACAAATGTTGATGCACAAGTTAGAAATTGTTTAATGTGGAATATTTTCCCATTCGTCGGGGGTCTAAATATATTGCCCTTCACCATGATGTTGCAATTCACGCAATTCAAACATGGGAAGCATCCCAATTTTTTGGGGGCCAAAGTTAATTGGCGACTCAATTGCGAAGACCCCACATCCGCGTATACCAGTTGATCCCTAAGATTTTTTTGACGCCTAAAAGCCATCATAGGGGGATTGCTAAATTCGGGAACCTCACCCGATAAATTACCGAGGATATGCAATTCCTTACGTATAATATTAGAGATCCTATAGCTAATGTCACAAAATGTTGAGACAAATGCTACTCTGTTTGGTGTATTTTTACTTTGTGATGTCAATAACTGATCCCTAGAGACAGATTCAACCCTATCTCTCTGTTTGCGTAGGAGTGTTCGGGGATATTTGCAGGTTGAATTGCAGAGTGTGAACGCTCGCATACAGGATCTTGAGGGATCACTTATGGCTTTGTTACCTGTTGATGAGTTACAGAAATACAAGGAAAGTGCCAAGGAGTCCTTTGATAAATTTAGGATACTGCTGGAGAATACCAAACGTCAAAAATGGGTACGTGATGTCGAGGATTACATGGATGGCCGCATTTACAATTGGCAAAAAGAACCCCATATTGTAAAAGGAGTTGCACATGGCAAGGGTGCAGTGAACAACAGGAGACGTCTGCAATCTACAGTGAATGTGCCCACAGATCTCTCTGATCCCGCTTTTTTAGGGGGGACTTTCGATGCCCTAGGCGTGGAGGCCGCAAGCACAGAAGGCGGTTTAAACCCAAGACCGGAGAGAACCAGACGACATTGGCAAACCACACGAAGCAAAGAGAGGAAAAACAACTAGAGCAATTGGCGGTAAATATATCCTTACGTCCTTTATCCGACACTCAATTGAAATTACGGAATAAGGGACTTTCATTCTGTCCGGCCTCTAAAGTCGACTGGTTCCAACTAGAATTAGACCTACATTCCTTTTTTCGCAGGATAAAATTAAAAAAGTTTTTTTGCAATCACACTGTGGGTCAAGATAATAGAGGGTCCTGTGAATTTGCTCTTAGCAATGTAGGTCTTTTCAAAAAATCAGGGTGGCAGCCGCATATTAGTGATCCGATTATAGAGGCTTTTATTAGCATTGTCAAAGAAAAAGTATGTCGGTTAAGAGAAGAAATTGGGGATACATCTCTATTACATCCCAATTTGACTAGTGGGGAGTTGGTTGCCCTAAAAGAATTAGCTGGTGATGTATCCCTGACGATCAAGCCAGCCGACAAAGGGGGAGCCTTGGTCGTCATGGATACATCGCTATATCTTGAGGAAATTAGTAGTCAAGTCAATGATACTAATGTTTATGCCAAAGTGTCTGGGGATCCCAAGTTTAGAATCCAGCGCAATATTAATTGTATTCTTCAGAATGCGTTAGCTGGGGGTATCATTGATAAAGATTTGTTTGATTTTCTTGTTGTCACACATCCAGTTACCCCTGTGATATACTGCCTCCCCAAGATACATAAATGTTTACATAGACCGCCGGGACGCCCTATTGTGTCTGGGAGGGACTCAATTTTTAATCCTATAGCAGTATTTCTTGATAAAACACTGAGAGATTTTGCCATTTCTGCAACATCTTACATTCAAGACACCACAGATTTTCTGGTTAAATTAACACAAGTAACTTTGACTGGAGACATTATTTTAGCGTCTTTTGACATTTGCAGTCTTTATACGTCCATCAATCACGATAGAGGACTTAATGTAGTGAGGGAAGCCTTGGACACGTCTGAATACTCTGAAGCTGGTACATTATTCCTCATGGATCAGTTGGAATTAATACTTACAGAGAATTATTTTCTGTTCGTTGATTCCTTCTACATTCAAAAAAGAGGAACAGCCATGGGCTCGAATGTGGCTCCCACTTATGCCAACATGTTCATGGCGGCACTTGAAGAGCATCACGTCTATGTGTCCCACCACTTCAGGCATGTACTGAGGTGGTGGCGATACATAGATGATGTGTTTGTTATTTGGACCGGCACTGGGTCACAGCTAGAGGAATTTTTTGAGTTCCTCAACTCTATTGATGAGGACATTAAATTCACAATGGAGTTCTCTACCACACATTTGAATTTTTTGGATACTATTGTATATAGGGTTGATGATAAACTAGTCACTGATCTATATCATAAAACCACAGATCGCAATAGTTTGTTGCGATTTGATAGTCAGCATCCCCAACGGATGATAGAATCTTTACCTTTCAGTCAGATGTTGAGGGTCAAACGTATTGTGACAGAACCCCAACATCTTACATCACGTTTGGATGACATGGGTGAGAAATTCGCCCAACGTAAATATCCCCGAACACTCCTACGCAAACAGAGAGATAGGGTTGAATCTGTCTCTAGGGATCAGTTATTGACATCACAAAGTAAAAATACACCAAACAGAGTAGCATTTGTCTCAACATTTTGTGACATTAGCTATAGGATCTCTAATATTATACGTAAGGAATGGCATATCCTCAGTAATTTATCGGGTGAGGTTCCTGAATTTAGCAATCCCCCTATGATGGCTTTTAGGCGTCAAAAAAATCTTAGGGATCAACTGGTACACGCGGATGTGGGGTCTTCGCAATTGAGTCGCCAATTAACTTTGGCCCCAAAAAATTGGGATGCTTCCCATGTTTGAATTGCGTGAATTGCAACATCATGGTGAAGGGCAATATATTTAGACACCCGACAAATGGGAAAATATTCCACATTAAACAATTTCTAACTTGTGCATCAACATTTGTTGTATATGTACTACAGTGTCCATGTAAGTTGCTATACGTGGGTGAAACCACACAGGAATGCCGCTTACGTATTAATAAGCATAGATCCACTATTAAAACCAACAAACTGGATCTTCCAGTCCCAGCACACTTTTCTTCAGCGGGACACAGGGTCAGCGATCTGAAATTTTGGATCGTTGACCATGTGCCCCTACATAGGAGGGGCGGCGATAGAATTGTCAAATTAAAACGTAAAGAACTGGAGTGGATTCATAGATTAGATTCTTTACATCCAAGGGGGTTGAATGTTGATTTTAAAGTTGGGGTGGTTCTCAACTAAATGGGTACAGTGATTGTGTTTTCTCTCTGTTGTGCCATGCATGGTCTTTCACTGTCGTCTACTACTATATATGTATCTGTGAACACATTCAATATGACGACATTGTCATTGCAATATAAAATAATAAATTTTGATTTATTAATATAGCCATAAATTTTCTACATTTTTGTCATTTTTTCAGATTCCGACATTGGGCTGGATTCTTTCCTCTGGGTTCTGGAGTCCTTATAGAACTGTTTTCATCATCTATATGCGGCCATTTACATCTGGTCAACTTGGTCTGTTTTTTTGTTTCAACAAAGGGGGCAGTATAATATGACATTTTTTGACATCCTTCCAGGGATAGCTACTACGGTAGCGGGCTTATAGTATATTTAGGGGAGTATCTACATGTGTACACACATTGTGACATTATTACATTGTTTATTTCATATTTTGAGGCGTTATGTCTCTAATACTTATACATTTAGATGGATACATATTTATTGCATATATATAATAACATTATACAGTATAAGCACTTATTTTATACAATGTGTGTTGCTGCTGATTAACTCCCCTATTCTAACATTTTCGGACTATTTATCCGGATGCATACCTACTAAATATATACAACTAACAATATATGGCCATATTATTAATCCCATACTAAATGTTTATTGCTGATAAAAATCCTCTGTTTGAAACATTCTGACCTGTTGTTCCATTCTAGTTACGTTCCTGGACGTGATATGTTCTTCCAGGTTGTAAAATGGCCGCCGCGTACTGGAATTCATACTGCGCATGCGCGAAATTAAGATAGCAAATTCTGGCCTAGATGGCCGCCGTGCTATCGAATGCGCATGCGCGGGAATAGCCACCCGCGATCTCACGGGATTTCGCTATGCATTGCAAATAGTAATGATAGTCTCATTACACAGGTGTGCAATACATTTGTACACATACTGGACAGCTGAGACCTAGAGGAACGAGCCCTTGTTTCGGTTTTCTGCTATTGACAACTTTGAATGTTTTTATTATATACATCTGGGTGAGTCATTATGTCATTAACACTTTAATGTACCTAGGACTGTCTTTTTTTCTGTACTAGTCCCTTATTTATCACTTTGTATATTCACATGTACACTGGCATTCATATTTATCTTTAATACTGTATTTTGTTTTTGTATCATAAATTTTATATTGGATTTTGTCTTAATCACTGTTTAATTTCAATTGGGCTTTGCAAGCCTTTATATACTTATGACTTGATGTGTGTTTTTATGCTTGAAAAAAGTCCAGTTGGACTGAAACGTCGCATGGGTGAATAAATAGCTCTTGCTCTTTTTGGAAGTGCTGCCTCTGTCCATTCTTTGTCTACACATAAGGTAAAACCCAAATACAGCAATGAGATTGTAAGCTAGAATTAAGCTGAGTGGATCATCAAAAGATCTAAATAAACCGTACCTAAAGACATGGTAGAAGGAGAAGGGCACGTTAGGAGATGTGGCACAGAAAAAACGCCTCGACGCGCGTTTCGCCTTAGACCGGCTTCGTCAGGAGGCTGACTATACTAAAATGTCGGGGGTTTAAATAGAAAATACATATATACATATATATATATATATATATATATATATATATATATATATATATATATATATAATGAAATTCATCATACGATCAATAAATGGCCACAAAAATATTTTATCTTTTATTTTTCATACCACTTTCACTTTGTTGATATTTTGACTAGGCATATCTATATATGTGATCTATCTTTTTGGCCGATATTTTGGTCATATGTGTGTGTATATATATATATATATATATATATATATATATATAATATTTTTTTTTTATATATTGTTTATTTTTTATATTATATATTTATTTGTTCATGTATTTATTTATTTATGGATCATGTGCAGTATATATTCATTCCATGATTTTCTTTTTGTGGGCATTTATTGATCGTATGATGAATTTCATAATATATATATGCATTTTAGTTACTGTGTATATGTTACATTCATTATAGATTTGTACCTTTGACTTCTGTCCTTGCAGTAGACATCATAGTTTCCATCAGTTTATTTTCGCCTGTGTGCTTCATGTACAGACTCTTATTTGCGCATGCGCTGAGGGCACCGCATTCCGGAGTGCTTGTTGTGTTTAACTAGTTAAACGGCCGGGAACAGCGCCATCACTGTTCCTAGCCGTTAGTGCAGCGTGTCAGAATCTGACACCTGCCGTGTATGGAGCAGGCTCAGCGCGTGAGCCCGCTCTATACATCATCCCCTCCCCGCTCCATACATCATCCCCTTCCCGCTCCATGATGTGGCGGCACATCACGGGTCGGGAAGGGGTTAAGTAAGGTGCGGTCAGGGGGCCCGGCACTGCTGAGTTCCCTGACTGCCAACTATAAGGCCTCATTTACACGAGCGTGTGCGTTTTGCGCAGGCAAAAAAACGCAGCGTTTGGCGTGCGCAAAAGGCACTTGACAGCTCCGTGTGTCATCAGTGTATGATGCGCGGCTGCGTGATTTTCGCGCAGCCGCCATCATAGAGATGAGGCTAGTCGACGTCAGTCACTGTCCAGGGTGCTGAAAGAGTTAACTGATCGGCAGTTACTCTTTCAGCACCCTCGACAGTGAATTCCAATCAACATATCGAGTAACCTGTTTAAAAAAAAAGAGGTTCGTACTTACCGAGAACTTCCTGGCCGTTGCCTTGGTGACGCGTCCTTGGTGATGCGTCCTTGGTGACGCGCCTCTCTTGACATCTGGCCCCACCTCCCTTGATGACGTGGCAGTCCATGTGACCGCTGCAGCCTGTGCTTGGCTTGTGATTGGCTGCAGCTGTCACTTGGACTGAATTGTCATCCCGGGAGGTCAGACTGGAGGAAGAAGCCGGGAGTTATCGGTAAGTCAGAACTTTTTTTTTTTTTTACACGTTCACGTATATTGGGATCGGAAGTCACTGTCTAGGGTGCTGAAACAGTTTAACTCTTTCAGCACCCTGGACAGTGACTGTCTCCTGCCGGGTTCGGTCAAAACAAGTTCGGCCAAACCTGGTGAAGTTCGGTCATCTCTAAGACACTCCGTTCGGATGTTTGTAAACAGAAAAGCACGTGGTGCTTTTCTGTTTACATTCAGTTTGACAGCTCTTGCGCGAATCACGCAGTTCGCACGGAAGTGCTTCCGTGCAACCTTCGTGGTTTTCACGCACCCATTGACTTCAATGGGTGCGTGATGCGCGAAATACGCACGATTATAGAATATGTCGTGAGTTTTACGCAACGAACTCGCGCTGCGCAAAATTCACGCATCGTCTGCACTGCCCCATAGAGTAATATAGGTGCGTACGACACGCGTGAAAAGCACGAGCGTCGCACGCGGGTATATTACGCTCGTGTAAATGAGGCCTTAGAAGCAGGGACTTTTTAGCAAAGATTTATTCTTGCTAAAAACTGCGTCTTATGGTCCGAAATATACGATAAGTATTAGTTGGTGTCCAAGGATTGAGTACTACCCATGGCCTATGGTATAAGGTTGGATTCACACATCACATATTTGTTGCAGATTTCTTTTTTTTAGATTATGATGTAGATTTTTGAGCCAAAGACAGAAGTGGATCCAAGGGAAAGGAGAAGTATAAGTTCTTTCTTTATATTTTCCATTCCTTTCTTAAACCACTTGTGCCTTTGTCTAAAAAATCTGCAACAAATATGGGGTGTGTGTAGCCAGCCTAAGGCTACGTTCACACAGGGCAGATACGCTGCATAAAAGCACACAGCGTATCCACCCTGGGTGCCTCAGGGAATTCCAGAAAAAAAACGCACCAAACTGTCACTTTCGGAAAACTGCACGTACAAAAAAGTTTCATACTTACATAGCCATAGCGACGCGTCCCTCTGCCGTCCTGCAGCCTGGCCTCCTGTAATGACGTTTCATACCATGTGACCGCTGCAGCCTGTGATTGGCGGCAGCAGTCACATGGGATAAAACGTCATCCCAGGAGGCCGGCCTGGACGAGGAAGCACAGAATTCTGGGTAAGTATTTATAGATTTTTTCTGAGTTGCAATTTTTCTGCTGGAATTGCAGCTTTTCCACCACAAAAATCACAACATCTGCTGTTTTTTGCAGATTTTACCTCCCACTGATTTAATTGGGGAAAACCCACTTCAAAAAAGCAGTGATTATACAAATACAATTGACATGCTGCGAATTAAAAAATGCACTGCAGGTACATTTCTGAACATTGTTTTTCCGCTTATTACGCAGCGTGTGCATGAGATTTGTTCAAATCTCATCCACTCTGCTGCTACTGTATTATGCTGATGACTTTCCGCAATGAAATCCGTTGCGGAAAATCTCCAATGTTTACGCTACGTGTGAACTTACCCTATGGGTATGTTCACATGCGACCGATTTGTTGCAGAAATTCCTGTGTCTGTCCCATACATCTGAGTGGAGCTTGCAGAAATCCATTCACATCCTGCAGAAACAACTGCATTCAGATATTTCTGCAACAAATCTTCTGCACGTGAACATACCCTAACAGCTTTCATTTAACCCCTTAGTGACCACCAATACGCCTTTTTACGTTGGTCACTAAGGGGCCTTAGGCTAGGCTGACGCCTTTTTACGTTCGCCTAGCCTAAGTCCTGCACGGGTCTCCCGTGCAGCCAGGAGCCGGGGCTCTGCTGTCTGATGACAGCTGAGCTCCTGCTCCAACGCCCGCGATCGAAGTTTACTTCGATCGCGGCCTTTTAACCCGTTAAATGCCGCCGTCAATAGCGACCGCGGCATTTAACTTTGTTTACAGAGGGAGAGAGCTCCCTCTGTCACCCATCGGCGGCCCGCGAATGCAATCGCGGGTCTCCGATGGGCTGTCATGGCAGCCGGGGGCTTGATAAAAGCCCCCAGGTCTGCCCTGGACATATGCCTGTTAGGACGCGCAGGAGGCACGTCCTAACAGATTGCCTGTCAGATTTACACTGACCGGCAATAATGCTCTGGTATACGAAGTATTCCAAAGCATTATAGCAACGATCGGATGATCGCACAGTAAAGTCCCCTAGTGGGACTAATAAAATAAGTCATCAAAGTGAAATAAAGATTATTAATAAAAAGTACAGTAAAAAAATAAATCCATTTTTTTCCATAAAAAGTGGTTTTATTTAGTAAAAGTGTAAAAAAAAAAAAAAAGTACACATATGTGGTATCGCCGCGACCGTAATGACTCCATTTATAAAGTTAATATGTAATTTAAACCGCAAGGTGAACACCGTAAAAAAAAAAACGCAAAAAACAATGGCGAAATTGCAATTTTTTTCCATTGCCCCCCAAAAGTCATAATAAAAATGAATCAATAAGTCCCATGCACCCCAAAACAGTACTAATCAAAACTACGTCTCGTCCCGCAAAAAAACAAGCCTAAAAAATTACTACATTGATGGAGAAATAAAAAAATTACGGCTCTTGGAAAGCGATGATGCAAAAACAAATAATTATAGTTCAAAAGTGTTTATATTGTGCAAAAGTCGTAAAACATAAAAAAACCTCTACATATGTGGTATCGCCGTAATCGTACCGACCCATAGAATAAAGATAACATGATATTTACGTCGCATAGTGAACGGCGTCAATTTAAAAACGCATAGAACAATGGCGGAATTTCAGGGTTTTTATTATAATCCCCCCCAAAAAGGTTAATAAAAGTTAAAATAAAAATTATATGTGCCCAAAAATGGTGCTATTAAAAAGTACAACTAATCCCGCAAAAAACAAGTCCTCATACAGCTATGTAGACGAAAAAATAAAAAAGTTATAGCTCTTTGAATGCGACTATAGAAAAAGGAATAAAATAGCTTGGTCATTAGGGCCTAAAATGGGCTGGTCACTAAGGGGTTAATAGCGGTTGCAAAATCTTGTACTTGAGATTTTCCAGTAGGCTGAATAAACAAGTTCTTAAATTTATTCTTAAATTTATTTCCACATTCTGTAAAACACAATCCAGTGCAGATAGAGTTAGTCTGAGTCCACATATACCACACATGTCAAACATAAGGCCTGCCACCTTATTTTATGTGTCCGAGTGGTCCGCTGCATGTAAAAACCTGAATCAGGTTTTTACATGCAGCGCCACAACAGCAGGACTTCTAAGTTTGACTTCTAAATTTTAGTGAGGTCGGTGCCGGGATTGGACCACTCCAGTCACCTGACCTCGTGTCAGTGACGTGAGGTCAGGTGACTGGAATGGTTCATTCCATGGCCAGCACCGACCTTACTCAGACCACCGCCGCGTGACCTGCTGCTAAATGGGAGTCACATCAGGCAGAGCGGAGAGCGGTAGCGGTAAGCTACAGCTCTCCGCTCTGCGGTCTATGTGGCTTGGGGCGCTCTGGGTCCTATGTGTGGGACTATATACAAGGGGCGGACTGTGTGGCACTTTCTACAAGGGGGGCTGTCTGGCACTTTGTACAAGGGGGGGCTGTGGGGCACTTTGTACAAGAGGTGGCTGTGTCTGGCACTCTGTACAAAGGGTGGGCTATGTGTGGCACTCTGTACAAAGTGTGGGCTATGTATTGCACTCTGTACAAGGGCTGGGCTGTGTGTGGCACTATGTACAAGGGGGGGCTGTGTGTTGCACTCTGTACAAGGGGGGGGGGCGGCTGTGTGGCACTCTGTACAATGGGGAGCTTTGTGGCACTATCTGCAAGAGGGGCTGTGTTGGGCTATCTACAGGGGGGAGTGTGTGTTGGGCTATCTACGGAGGCTGTGTGTGTTGGGCTATCTACAGGGGGCTCAACTGGGGTATTATTACTGTTTGGGGGCACGGTTACTGAGGGGGCACTTTTATTGTGTCGAGCATTGAGGGATCATTATTACCATCTGGGGCACTGTGGATTACGAGTATGTTTAGAGGATGGGGTAGAGGTGGGGAGGATACTGGAAAAGCGAGAAACCAACATCTCTGTGTTTCAAGTTCTGAAAAGAAGTCGTGGCTGGAATAAGTCATCACAGTGGTCTGGGCCAGATGGCGAAAAACAGGGAAAGTGAATGACTCTAATCAGAGAAATCATCCCCTAAATTAGCGGGGGGAAAGCTACAAGCGGAGCTGTGAATGGGGAGTCACTCCTATCACACTGCACAGGCAATGATTTTGTAATGTGTCCATAAAAATTTTGGTCTGTCCGTGATTTTTAGCTTAGTCATTCAGAAATGACTGAAGTGGAGGTTGGCAATCCTGGTTTACTCCCACATCGAGATCGTGTCGTGCATAAATCCTTAAGGCTGGATTCACACGAGCATGTTACGTCCGTAATGGACGGAACATACACCGTGTTCCAAATTATTATGCACATTGGATTTAAGTGTCATAAACATTTAATTATTAGTTTTTCAATTAAACTCATGGATGGCATTGTGTATTAGGGCTCTTTGGATCATTGTAATCAATCTCAGACACCTGTGATAATTAGTTTGCCAGGTGTGCCCAATCAGAGGAAAACTACTTAAGAAGGACGTTCCACATTATTAAGCAGGCCATAGGTTTCAAGCAATATGGGAAAGAAAAAAGATCTCTCTGCTGCCGAAAAGCGTGAAATAGTTCAATACCTTGGACTATGAAAACATTAGATATTTCAATAAAACTTAAGCGTGATCATCGTACTATGAAAAGATTTGTGGCTGATTCAGAGCACAGATGGGTTCGTTCAGATAAAGGCATAACGAGGAAGGTTTCTGCCAGACAAATTAATAGGATTAGGAGAGCAGCTGCTAAAATTACCATTGCAAATCAGCAAACAGGTATTTGAAGCCGCTGGTGCCTCTGGAGTCCCGCGAACCTCAAGGTGTAGGATCCTCCACAGGTTTGCAAGTGTGCTTAAAGCTATTATTCGGCCACCCCTAAACAATGCTCAGAAGCAGAAACGGTTGCAGTGGGCTCAGAAATACATGAACACTAATTTTCAAACCGTGTTGTTTACTGATGAGTGCCGTGCAACCCTGGATGGTCCAGATGGATGGAGTAGTGGATGGTTGGTGAATGGCCACCATGTCCCAACAAGGCTGCGACATCAGCAAGAAGGTGGCGGAGTCATGTTTTGGGCTGGAATCATGGGGAGAGAGCTGATAGGCCCCTTTAGGGTCCCTGACGGTGTGAAAATGACCTCTGCAAAGTACGTAGAGTTTATGACTGACCACTTTATTCCGTGGTACAAAAAGAAGAGCCGTGCCTTCCGTAGCAAAATTATCCCCATGCATGACAATGCACCATCTCATGCTGCAAAGAATACCTCTGTGTCATTGGCTGCTATGGGCATAAAAGGAGAGAAACTCCTGGTGTGGCCCTCATGTTCCCCTGACCTCAACCCTATTGAGAACCTTTGGAGCATCCTCAAGCAAAATATCTATGAGGGTGGGAGGCAGTTCACATCAAAACAGAAGCTCTGGGAGGCTATTCTGACATCCTGCAAAGATATTTAAGCAGAAACTGTCCCAATACTCACAAATTCAATGGATGCACGAATAGTGAAGGTGATATCAAAGAAGGGGTCCTATGTTAACATGTAACTTGGCCTGCCTAGTTTTTTTTGATTGAAAGAGCTTTTGATTTCTGTAAATATGACCTCCTGATGCTGCAAATTCAACAAATTACCATTTTAGTTCTCTTTACAACCTTTAAAGTGTTTTGATCTCTGTTGTGCATAATAATTTGAAACAGTGCATTTTGAGTTTCTTACTTCTAAAAAAAATCTGTTATCATTAGATTTGTTCAATAAAATTTGCATTATACTCCAACGGTTGATGGCTTGAAGATTATACTGACTGTCATTTGCATCGACTATTTAGGAAAATCAGCGAAAAATAACATTTGCATAACAATTTGGAACGTGGTGTATTTCGGCCGCAAGTCCCGGACCGAACATACTGCAAGGAGCCGGGCTCCTAGCATGTACGATGCTAGGAGTACCTGCCTCTCCGTGGAACTACTGTCCCGTACTGAAAACATGATTACAGTACGGGACAGTTGTCCTCCAGCGAGGCAGAGACTCCTAGCGTCGTACATAACTATGATGCTAGGAGCCCGGCTCCCTGCAGTGTGTTCGGTCCGGGACTTGTAGCCAAAATACGTTCCGTCCATTACGGACGTAACATGCTCGTGTTAACCCAGCCTAACAGTTAAGCGAGCTGTTACATTTATACAGTCTTACAATTACAATCGGCAACCATAAGGCTGATGTGGCCCACATTTTGATTTCTGTTTTTCTGTTCCAGTATACAGTAGGAGAAGAAAAATGGAATTGAACAGAATCCATCACACGATGGACCCCATTGATTTATCTTCAGTTCCGTTGTGATGTCTATTTTTTGTCCGACAAAAACAGCGCTGCTTTCTGCGCTATTTTTTCTGCAGATGTGAACAGAGCCCAATGCAGGGGCTGCACATTGACATTCGGTCATGCACAAATAATGGTAATATCACACTATGAGCGCAGTTTTTCGCAATGACAAACATGGTATTGGGTGATTTTGTGACCTTAGCAAAAAGTTTGTTCCACTTTTAATACAATTAGTTGGAAGGTGTTCTGCCAAACTTGTTACTTTTAAAGAGACATTAAAGTTACATTCTGGTAAATTTAAATTTTGCCGCGCAGTTGATGCTTTGCGCCGTATTTTCTAACATATCATGTAAATCCATTGTCCGTGTGACTTCATGTTTTATTCACAATATTCCTGTTGGATATACATATGGTATCTTAACCAAACTGTTCAAATGAAAAGGAAAGGCCTTAGGCTATGTTCACATCTGTGTCGGGGCTCCGTTCCGACATTCTGTATGAGCTTTCCATCGGAACGGAGCCCTGACTGACACAAACTGAAACCATAGCTTTCCGTTTCCATCACCATTGATTTCAATGGTGACGGATGCGGTGCCAATGGTTTCAGTTTGTCTCTGTTGTGCAAGGGTTCTGTCGTTTTGACGGACTCAATAGCGTAGATCCCATCAAAATGACGGAACCCTTGCACAACAGAGACAAACTGAAACCATTGGCACCAAAACCATCACCATTGAAATCAAAGGTGATGGAAACAGAAACATATGGTTTCAGTTTGTGTCAGTCAGGGCTCCGTTCCGACGGAAAGCCCCAACGGAACGTCGGAACGGAGCCCTGACGCATATGTGAATGAAGCCTTATTGGTTTGTGAAATTTTGTCTGGATTTAAATATTTGTTATTCTGGAGACAGATTGTTTGCTGAATATTTTGTCCAATATAACCACGTTTCATATTTCTCATAGATGTTGTATACCAAACATCTAAATCTTGGTTGAATGACAGGCACTCTCCTAATCTTGACATTACAGAACATACAGATGTAGCCAAGTTTATCTTGACTCTGGTTAAAGCTTCTTGCCATTGTGTATTTAATGCGTTAAAGATGGCTACATCTGTATTTGTTATTTATTTGGCTAATTCTCTATGACAGCCCATTGACCCACTTGCGACGAGATCGTGGGGTGTCATGGTAGCCTGAGGGCCTAATAAAAGACTCCCAGGTCTGCCGTCTTTGTACTCCTATTAAGCTGTAGGAGCAGGTAAAAAACACAATGTACTGCAATACATTAGTATTGCAGTATATTGTGCAAGTGAGTCAACAATCACTGGTTCAAGTACCTTAGGTGGACTATAAAAAAAGTAAATCACAGTTAAGCTGTTAGCTTCCCCCCCCAAAAAAAAAGTAATCATTAAAGTGGTAACAAATAAAAACTAAAGCTTGCCCAGCAAAAAACAAGCCCCCTCAATCGACCATATAATGAAAAAGTTATGACTCTCAGAATATGGCGACACACAATTTTTTTCTTTGTAAAAGTGGTAAAACATAAAAAAAAATATATAAATTTGGTATCACCATAGTCGTATTGACCAGTAGAATAAAGTTAACATTTTGTTTTTACCGCACGGTGAACACCATAAAAACGAAACCCAAAAGACAATGGCAGAATCACTGTTTTTGCCACACAAAGATTACAACTCGTCCCGCAAAAAAAAAAAAAGAAGCCGTCATACGGCTGTGTGTCAAAGAAAAAATAAAAAAAGTTATGACTTTTGGTAGGCGGGGAGGAAAAAACTAAACGAAAAAATGACAATTGGCTGCTTCTCCAAAGGGTTAAAGTGCACCATGTGACAGCTGACATTATTAGATAAGTTCATATGGGACGTTTTCATTCATTGAATGACTTTCAAAGCTTTTAAAGGAACTTTAAAAGCTTTCAAATATTTCCTCTGTTATTTGAAAATGTCCCTAATAGTTGTGAGAAAAATTCAGTCATTCTTGAGGGGAAGTCACACTTCTATTAGTTTGTTGCACATTTATATGAAAGATGATGGTACATATAAGCTTGCTATTTTTATCCCACTCCATGTCCTTTGGTCTTGAAAATGAAAAGGTGACCTTCTGCTCCATCAGTTTCAGCTGTGATTCCATAGTTTGACCAGTAGATGTCGCTGTTACCATACATTTTATTACATGACCTGTGGCTAATGTCATCTAAAAAAACCTTGAAACATCTACCTTACAGTAAAGACTAGTTCACATCCTGTTTGTGGCCCACGTTTGACATATACACTGGCAAAAGCTCCCGACATTTGCTTTAAATGTAGGCTGTGATGGATGCCTAACAGTGCCACTATTAGACATCCTACAATATGAATGACAGCAGCTTCTTAGATCAAAAGTGTTATTTACTAATGCCAAACCTGTGCATATAAAGATAGACAACGTTTTGACCCCATACAACTGGGCCTACCTCAAGCCTTGGGATATTTCCTGTTTTGCAATCTTTTGATTTCCTAATCGTCATGGGCATTGTGATGGATGGTCACTTTGCCTATATTCTCTGTATTAAATTACATTGTGAATTATCAAGCAGGATGCCGAATTATGATACGAGAGATAATTCATATTCCACCTGCAAAGATCCAACAACATGATATAAAATGTGCATGCAGGTGCAAGAACACCTGTGCCTGCAAATATACAGCAGACAAAAAATGGCGACAGCACACTGCGAACACCAATGCCACCTAAACCACTAAATATAAATAAATAAATAAATAAATAGGCATTACTGCTAAATATACTTACAATAGGGAGGTTCTTAGTGCATATTTTGATCAAAAAGTGTTTGCCCACCTTCCACGACAAGGCAACCTCTGTAAGGTGGGGACCTACTCTGCACATACTCCTCCCATTCTGCCATGGGTGATTTTAAGTAGTTTAATGCTGGTTCCTACCATCCCCAGATATATATGTAGGCTTAGTCCCAGTTCTGGGTGTATGTGCAGAGTAGGTCCCTGCCTTATAGAAGTCGCCTTGTCATGGCAGGTAGGCACTTTTTGATCAAAATGTACACTAAGAACCTCCCTATTATAAGTAGATTTAGCAGTAATGCATATTTATTTATATTTAGTGGTTTAGGTTGCATTGGTGTTCGCAGTGTGCTGTCGCCATTCTTTGTCTGATATATATATATATATATATATATATATATATATATATATATATATATATATATATACAGTGAAGGAAATAAGTATTTGATCCCTTGCTGATTTTGTAAGTTTGCCCACTGTCAAAGACATGAACAGTCTAGAATTTTTAGGCTAGGTTAATTTTACCAGTGAGAGATAGATTATATAAAAAAAAAAAAAAAAAAAATCACATTGTCAAAATTATATTTATTTGCATTGTGCACAGAGAAATAAGTATTTGATCCCTTTGGCAAACAAGACTTAATACTTGGTGGCAAAACCCTTGTTGGCAAGCACAGCAGTCAGACATTTTTAGTAGTTGATGATGAGGTTCTTACACATGTTAGATGGAATTTTGGCCCAATCCTCTTTGCAGATCATCTGTAAATCATTAAGATTTCGAGGCTGTCACTTGGCAACTCGGATCTTCAGCTCCCTCCATAAGTTTTCGATGGGATTAAGGTCTGGAGACTGGCTAGGCCACTCCATGACCTTAATGTGCTTCTTTTTGAGCCACTCCTTTGTTGCCTTGGCTGTATGTTTCGGGTAATTGTCGTGCTGGAAGACCCAGCCACGAGCCATCTTTAATGTCCTGGTGGAGGGAAGGAGGTTGTCACTCAGGATTTGACGGTACATGGCTCCATCCATTCTCCCACCACCAAAACATAATGTTTCCACCTCCATGCTTGACAGTGGGGACGGTGTTCTTTGGGTCATAGGCAGCATTTCTCTTCCTCCAAAAACGGCGAGTTGAGTTAATGCCAAAGAGCTCAATTTTAGTCTCATCTGACCACAGCACCTTCTCCCAATCACTCTCAGAATCATCCAGATGTTCATTTGCAAACTTCAGACGGGCCCGTACATGTGCCTTCTTGAGCAGGGGGACATTGCGGGCACTGCAGGATTTTAATCCATTACGGCGTAATGTGTTACCAATGGTTTTCTTGGTGACTGTGGTCCCAGCTGCCTTGAGATCATTAACAAGTTCCCCCCATGTAGTTTTCAGCTGAGCTCTCACCTTCCTCAGGATCAAGGATACCCCACGAGGTGAGATTTTGCATGGAGCCCCAGATCGATGTCGATTGACAGTCATTTTGTATGTCTTCCATTTTCTTACTATTGCACCAACAGTTGTCTCCTTCTCACCCAGCTTCTTACTTATGGTTATGGTGCAGGTCTATGATCTTGTCCCTGACATCCTTAGAAAGCTCTTTGGTCTTGCCCATGTTGTAGAGGTTAGAGTCAGACTGATTAATTGAGTCTGTGGACAGGAGTCTTTTATACAGGTGACCATGGAAGACAGCTGTCTTTAATACAGGCACCAAGTTGATTTGGAGCGTGTAACTGGTCTGGAGGAGGCTGAACTCTTAATGGTTGGTAGGGGATCAAATACTTATTTCTCTGTGCACAATGCAAATAAATATATATAATTTTGACTATGTGATTTTCTTTTTTTTTTTTATATATAATCTATCTCTCACTGGTAAAATTAACCTAGCCTAAAAATTCTAGACTGTTCATGACATTGACAGTGGGCAAACTTACAAAATCAGCAAGGGATCAAATGCTTATTTCCTCCACTGTATATATATATATATTTCCGAATACAAATGAACACAGCATTCCACAAATCCAGAAAATCAGGCCATGTGCTCGTCACCAGGGGATGAATCAATTCCCCCTTTTTTTTTTTAGATAAAGACATGGAACGCAGTAACGGCACCAGGACTCCAAGATAGATGAAAACAGGGTGTATTTATTCACCTCAAAACAGCGACGTTTCGGTTCAGCAGCTTGAGAAAGGTTCCTGTTGAACCGAAACGTCGCTGGTTTGAGGTGAATAAATCCACCCTGTTTTCATCTATCTTGGAGTCCTGGTGCCGTTACTGCGTTCTATCTCTCTCCCTCTCCCTCTCTCTCATTTTCACGCGCGTCGCACGGACCTATGTTAGTCAATGGGGCCGTTCAGACTGTCCGTGATTTTCACACAGCGTATGTCCGCTGCATAAAACTCATTACATGTCCTATATTTGCCAGTTTTTCGCACATCACGCACCCATTGAAGTCAATCGGTGCGTGAAAACCGCGCACGGCACACGGACGCACTTCCATGTGCCGCGCCTGATGCGCGCTACAGTAGTCAAAACTATGAATGAGAACAGAAAAGCACCACATGCTTTTATGTTTACAAACATAAGCAGAGTGTCATAATGATGGCGGCTGCGCGAAAATCACGCAGCCACGCATCATATGCTGCTGACACATGGAGCTTTTATGGACCTTTTGCGTGCGCAAAACGCAGCGTTTTTTTCGCGCGCAAAACGCACACGCTCATGTAAATCCGGCCTAAGACAAGTATATTAATGCCGATTTTGTTCCTCAACTGGGTATGTGTCTGAGTTTTTATCTAGAGTTTGATACGGACAAATGTATATTTGACCTTGGTAATTGCAATGGTATTAACAGACTATTCATAGTGAATAAAGGGGACTGAGGGGAGTAAGACAAGAAGTTTGTTCTAGTCTGAAGGGAAAAATATAGTTTTGGAGGGAAGAGAACAAGCTATTGTTTTCCATTTAGAGACCAAATAGAACAGATGTTAAGTGACATAAGCATATGATAAAGAATTATATGCTTACATTTGAAATGTAATGTATGTCAACATGAAATATTCTCATTGTATGCTATTGGCTGAATCAGAGTAATTTTCACATTGCCTCTGATTGGTTAATCTCAAGCCTACACCCCTTTTGAATGATATTATTGTAATTGAATTTGGCAATAAACCTCAGAGGAGTATACAAGCAATGTCTGTATGTTTATTCCTCTCGCGATATATATCGATATAAATCTATGATTCGCATGCTGGATAAAGTTCTTAGAGTGAGTGTCTGTTGGAAAACTCATCTAAATTTCAGTCTAAGGCTGGATTCACACGAGCATGTTCGGTCCGTAAAGGACGGAACATATTTCGGCCGCAAGTCCCGGACCGAACACACTTCAGGGAGCCGGGCTCCTAGCATCATAGTTATGTACGATGCTAGGAGTCCCAGCATCGCTGCGGGACAACTGTCCCGTACTGTAATCATGTTTTCAGTACGGGACAGTAGTTCCACAGAGAGGCAGGGACTCCTAGTGTCGTACAGAACTATGATACTAGGAACCCGGCTCCCTGCAGTGTGTTCGGTCCGGGACTTGCGGCCGAAATACGCTCCGTCCATTATGGACCGAACATGCTCGTGTGAATCCAGCCTAATATATTTTGACCTATGACTTCTTTAAGAGTTTTTGATGCCGGAAAACCTGGGAGACTGCTCATCTGATAGTTGTCACCGAAGAGGTCGGGCTTTACATTTTGTGAATTTAAAAAAATCGTGGTAGGTAAGAAGCTTACTCTTACACAACCTTTCACACGTGTATTGCGTAACCCTTGGAACTGCTGTCATGACGTCACATCTTCTGGACGGGGGACTTTATCCAATAATAGTATGAAAGGATCGATCCAAAAAAAAGATATGTTGAAACTTTTTGTGTGATGAATGATTGCAGGTGCGTACATGAGCTTGAGTTGTTGTTGAAGATGTGTAAATCTTGAATTGTTGATATGAAAGACATGAGAGAATTTTTTTTCCCGCCAAATTATATTGTTAACCAGAAAAAGTTGTGAGCAGCGATAACCCCCCTTTGGAGTTCAGTGATGTAGTGGATGGATGCCCGGAGTTGTAACTTACATGTGTAAATTTTAAAGTGACAATTGCAGCTTGGAAAGTGAGAACAAATTTGTGCTGATCTGTTGTAGTGTGTCATTTGTTATTTAGCTGTTGTGTGAAATCGCTAAGGAACAAAAGGTTATAATGTTACCCATTTGCTCTGACATAGTGTTGGGTGAGGTACTGACTGTCTGTAGGTGACAGAAAAGTTGGATATTTGTAATTTCCTATAGTACCACAAGGGCTTCTACGGTTAAGTCCTGATAATGGAGAACCCAGTGCATTAGGGAAAACTTTGAATGTTGTATTGAATAACCATTGATATGTCCCTAGCACACACTGCCAGCTTGTAATATTGTGTGTAAGGGTCCTTAAAAACCACCAGTTGTATGCATTGTCAGACTGGCATAAGGTAGGAATCAGTACAGACTGACTTCTTGCACGCATATAATAATCCGGAATATAAACTTTGTTGGGCATAACAACCTAGAAGCCTGTAGTAGTATAACATCAGACTGTCCGGATTGAATACCATTGTAAAATAACAACCTATGTTCAATGAATGACTGACACATACCTCAAGTGCCACTTGTGTTGTATTCGTATAATTACCTACACAAATTAGAGTGAAGGACATTGGTATTGGCTCAGACCTAGGGCCCCTAAAGAAATCATCACCAAAATACATCACAGGCTGTATGGACCAAAATCTATACCCCGACAGCGATGGGTTTGTAGATGTTTGAAATGAATGTGACCAACTCCTGCTTGAGTTAATGGAGGTTCACGAATGTCGATTGGGTTGAAGAATCTGCTCTTGTGATTTGAAGATTGCAGATAAAAATGAGGATCTATACGGCGCTGCTAATAGTTGCGGACAGATAAGATTGCTGAGATCGGGTGAATAGTTTTGTAAAAAACTGTTTTAATTGCAACGCGTTTCAGCACCGAACCGGCGCTTTCATCAGGCATGAGATTTACAGAAGAAAAGAGACAAGTTTATATAGCGCCAGTTCAGACTGGATAATTGCACAAAAAAACCGCGAAAACACAACAGCGGGTCAAAGTTCAAAAGTACAATTCAATAAAACATATCATAATATAAATACACGGAGGACAGATAAAAGGTATATATAATAATAAAAAGGCTGTGTACTCTACAAAAAAATGTTTTGGAGCGTAGCAAGTTTTTAAAAATAAATAAATGAATGAATAATAATATCGTAGTTTAATTAATTTTATTGAAAAATGTGGATGGTATCAGTGAAAGTTGTTTGGCTGGGGGTTGTGTATACTGTTAGGGAGTACTACTGTATGTTTTGTTTTCATGTCGCCACGGGAACCAAAAGGGTAACGGAAGCCGACGCGCTCCAAACAGAAGTGGAACGCAAGGTGGAACGCAATACGCGAGAGAAAGATGGGATGCTCAGGCAGGACCGGCGGAGGCTGCTAAGCCGGGACAGAATATGGGCATCGGACAAGGGGTGAGTAGAAGAGGATTGTCAGATATAAGTGTGTGACCGAAACTAAGATTAATAGATAGGTCTAACACTAGGGTATTTGAAATAGGGCCATGAATCAGCGGACGTAACCACACTTTATAGCAACATCCCCCATGATAAAGGCATAGAAGTAGCCCAGGTATCTCTATCCCAAATTAACAACATGTCCGAACCGCAGGTCGAGTTTTTAGCTAATTGCATCGACTTTATTCTCAAGCATAACGTCTTTAGTTTTGACAGCAACTTCTATCACCAAATAAAGGGATGTGCAATGGGCAGCCGGTTTGCACCCTCCTACGCAAATCTGTATATGGGGGCATTCGAAAAAACTTATATCTATGGCGAACACCCCTACAAAAACAATATTCTACTTTACAAAAGATACATTGATGATCTGTTCCTAGTGTGGAGGGGCACTGAGGAGGAAGCTATGCGTTTCATCGATACCCTCAATAAAAACGATTTTGACCTAACATTCACATATACCTTTTCTTCAACATCAATAGACTACCTAGATCTGACTATTAATCACGACATTGTCAGAAATAAATTTATAACTAAAACACACTTTAAACTAGTCGATGTCAATAGCTATATTGACTTCAGAAGCGCCCACCACCGTCCCTGGTTGAAGAACGTACCTTTTGGGCAATTCCGTAGGATTAGAAAAAACTGCAGTACTGACAATGATTTTGATAATGAATGCGCGGTCCTCGAAAAAAGGTTTAAAGATAAAGGTTTCCCAAAAAATCTCATCAAAGGTGCACGATTAAAAGCTTCTAAGCTTACTCATATATCTTGCCTTAATCCCTCAAGCAATACTCCGAAATTGGATACAACTAATCCCAATCTGAATTTCATCACCACCTACAATAGGGGCAATAAAATAATCAGGAACATACTTTCGAAGCATTGGCACATTCTCAGAACTGATCCGTATTTAAAGGACACATTACTATGCAAACCTAATATTACTTTCCGTCGGTCCCTATCCCTTAAAAACATATTGGCCCCTAGCAGAACAAATAAACATCCTATAACCAATACTGACTTTATTTCTAGTATCAAAGGGTCATATAAATGCGGACACTCACGCTGCCTCTGCTGCAAGTCCATTAGTCACAGAAAAATAGATTACACATCCACAGTCACCAATGAAACTTTCACCATACAGTCTCTCCTGAATTGCGGTAGCTCCTATGTCATCTATTTATTAGAGTGTCCGTGTCATTTACAATACATTGGTAGAACCACTCAGTGTTTGAGAACCAGAATTAATAACCATCGATTTAATGTAAATAATGGATACCTTAAGCATAGTGTCTCTAGGCATTTTTTTCATAAGCATAACTGCGAATTCAATAAAATCAATATTACTCCAATAGAGCACATCAGCAGTACCGTCCCTAATAGATTCAACAAATTGAAGCAGAGAGAGAACTACTGGATTTTCAAAATGAACACCCTTCACCCTTTGGGTCTAAATGATATCGCAGAATCATCTTTAGATTAATCAATCCGACTATCCTTCAGTCCTCCACAATATGTCATTATCTAAGCACTTCCAAATCCTCTTTTGGTCCACCACTACATTTATCCGAGTTCATGTGTCTTTTGCTAAATTAACATCCACTAATTTTTCCTGATATATATAACACTTGATGCTAACGTACCTTCCGTTTGCGTACATACATCCTCTGCTATTCTCACCTGCTATCGCTGATTCATGGCCCTATTTCAAATACCCTAGTGTTAGACCTATCTATTAATCTTAGTTTCGGTCACACACTTATATCTGACAATCCTCTTCTACTCACCCCTTGTCCGATGCCCATATTCTGTCCCGGCTTAGCAGCCTCCGCCGGTCCTGCCTGAGCATCCCATCTTTCTCTCGCGTATTGCGTTCCACCTTGCGTTCCACTTCTGTTTGGAGCGCGTCGGCTTCCGTTACCCTTTTGGTTCCCGTGGCGACATGAAAACAAAACATACAGTAGTACTCCCTAACAGTATACACAACCCCCAGCCAAACAACTTTCACTGATACCATCCACATTTTTCAATAAAATTAATTAAACTACGATATTATTATTCATTCATTTATTTATTTTTAAAAACTTGCTACGCTCCAAAACATTTTTTTGTAGAGTACACAGCCTTTTTATTATTATATATACCTTTTATCTGTCCTCCGTGTATTTATATTATGATATGTTTTATTGAATTGTACTTTTGAACTTTGACCCGCTGTTGTGTTTTCGCGGTTTTTTTGTGCAATTATCCAGTCTGAACTGGCGCTATATAAACTTGTCTCTTTTCTTCTGTAAATCTCATGCCTGATGAAAGCGCCGGTTCGGTGCTGAAACGCGTTGCAATTAAAACAGTTTTTTACAAAACTATTCACCCGATCTCAGCAATCTTATCTGTCCGCAACTATTAGCAGCGCCGTATAGATCCTCATTTTTTATCTGCAATCTTCGTACCCAAGCGGTCTCCCTGGCGACCGGCCCGGATCTGGCAGCAGCTACCCCGTGGACCCCAGTGCTCTACTCTTCTAACCCATACGGTGAGCATCTATATTCTTCATCCCCTTACATCACCTTCTTGATCCATACCAAGTGGCGCCGTGGCTTTTTGTCTCCCCTCGTTCTGATCTAGTTCGGATTGCATCTGCCCTGCAAGGCTGATTCTCCGACATCAGGAGCACCACACCTATCACCACCGGGTTTCTCCGGGTTTGTGACCGGTGACAAGCCGACTCCTGCACTGGCAGCCTGACCTTTGGATCTAATAACTTGGTACTACTTCTCTAACTACAACGACCCTCCAGGAACGGACTTGATCCACCACTCCCACCCCGTTTGGTGATATTGTGTTCACGTCCACAACCACCCTCCATGATGTTGGATTTCACCAACGAAAGGAACCGACTGCGGGAACGTCTCATCCTTGAGTCCATTGGGACTGATACCTTGCAAGGACTTTCTCACATAGTGAGTAACACCTCATCCGTCGAGGAAACCCTTAAGATGACGGACCTATACCTTTCTCTTGAGGATCTCCTTAAGAAAGAGGCTTTACAGAATATTGACTGTCAGTTTCTGTTGTTATATATATCTGCTAATATCACCCCCAGAGGTTTGAGGTTATCCATCACTAACCCCTACCCTGCTGACACTGCTTTCAGCAGCGATTGGATGTCTCATATAGACGCATGTCATTTAGGCTTTCTTGAAAGACTGCTTACTAAACGTACCTCGCTTAGCACTGCTTTACTATCTGACATCTCTATTACTAAAGAACAATTACTACACTACAGCGATCACTGTGATTTCCTCAAACTAGAGGAATCCACTAGCAGAAGACTCATCTCTTACGAAAAAGACCTCATTCTGAGAAAAGTTAAAAAATTTAAAAGGGACCAGCTAGACTATGCCACTGACCCTGCTGGTGATTGGAAAAAGAACATCATTCCTTCCCTAGACAACAAAAAAACCATCACACCTGAGTATGACACCGCTTCGAATAGATACATGTCGGTAAAACCCACTCACATCACCCCACGTGATAGGGTCATGAATCATAGCAGATCTTTCAGGAACAGTAACAAATCTAGACCCAACAGAACCAATGAAATCACAAAAATTGGAGAATCAATTATGAATACCGCATCTTTGGTCACCACTGATAATATGTGTCTTAATACAGCCACAATACCCACTCTAAATCAGTCCCCACAACCCAACATACCTTCTGGGTTTAGCCAATACAGCCCCAGAATACCGATGAATGCTTTTAAATCCTCTGATTTGGCAATGCATCTATCCCGGCTACCCCCTGCATCCGAACCTATGGAGGTACCCCCAATTATTGACCTATTACATGCATCACTGATCAACGATTCTATTGACGAGGAGGACGGTAATCCTTTCCCATCCCTCCTTGAGCTTTCGGTCCACGACACCCCATATTTCTCCAATCCAACCTCCCCTGCTGATTTTTTCTTCAGTCATAACACCACCCAGGGACCCATAAATCCTAACACTGATTTAGCCACGTCAGTTCTGGATATTACTTATGCAGCGACGTCTTTTTTAGGCCTCCCTTCCCAGTTAGTCAGACCCCCGTTAACTCCCACTATTGCGAGCAAGGACGTACTAATTCCATACATCATGAGCCCCAAAGCTCAAACTATCACCAGCTTCTTTCCCACAATTCAAAAAATTTCCACCAAAAGGAAACTAGGTATAGACCCAGGGGACGAAGAGGAGGTAAGAAACGCCATAAAACAGCATCAATCTCTCACCAAAAAGAGGAACCTTGTCCAGCATCAATAAAAATATTTAATTTATCGCTACACTCTCTAAACACACATGAATGTAGCCTTTTGAACAAAGGACTTTCATTTTGTCCCACATCCTCAATTAACAATTTTGAGCTTTTTATGGACCTCAACAGGTTCACGAGGAAGCTCACCCTCACCAGACATTTTGCCATGACCAAATCCACTATCATACCCAACACTGACATAGAACCACCTGATAACCCTGCTACACTAAAGGCCATCTCAGTAGAGGTTCGACCAAAGTCTAACTTTTATCCAACACACCACCAGGGCCCCATGATCGAAACCTTTTCCTCCCTGGTAAGCAATGAGTTTAGAACTCTTGATTTACCATCCATTTACCCTGATAATTTAACTAAACTTGAAAGGAAGGCCATGAAGAGTCTCCAAAGAAACAATGATATCGTAATCCGCCCAGCTGATAAGGGGGGGGGAATAGTCATCCTAGACAGAGATAAGTACCTAAAAGAAACTTCTAGGATTCTTAGTGACACCACGTTTTACAATAAATTGTCCACTAACCCGTTACCTATGTACATACTTAAATATCAAGACCTCATTGATTCAGCAGCCTCATCAGGTTTGATTAACAAAAAAGAAAAAAGGTTCCTCTCTGTCACTTTTCCAAATATGCCTTTCATTTACCATTTACCCAAAATTCACAAATCACTAACAGATCCCCCAGGACGTCCCATCATTTCGGGAATAGACTCCCTCACTAGCAATCTCTCACATTTCATAGACCTTCATCTCCAACCACTTGTTCTCACCCTACCCTCCCACCTGAAGGACTCCACACAATTAATCAGAGACTTAAATGATCTAAAACTTGACCCTTCAATAGCCCCAGTCTGCTTTCTGACAGCGGACGTAACCACACTTTATAGCAACATCCCCCATGATAAAGGCATAGAAGTAGCCCAGGTATCTCTATCCCAAATTAACAACATGTCCGAACCGCAGGTCGAGTTTTTAGCTAATTGCATCGACTTTATTCTCAAGCATAACGTCTTTAGTTTTGACAGCAACTTCTATCACCAAATAAAGGGATGTGCAATGGGCAGCCGGTTTGCACCCTCCTACGCAAATCTGTATATGGGGGCATTCGAAAAAACTTATATCTATGGCGAACACCCCTACAAAAACAATATTCTACTTTACAAAAGATACATTGATGATCTGTTCCTAGTGTGGAGGGGCACTGAGGAGGAAGCTATGCGTTTCATCGATACCCTCAATAAAAACGATTTTGACCTAACATTCACATATACCTTTTCTTCAACATCAATAGACTACCTAGATCTGACTATTAATCACGACATTGTCAGAAATAAATTTATAACTAAAACACACTTTAAACTAGTCGATGTCAATAGCTATATTGACTTCAGAAGCGCCCACCACCGTCCCTGGTTGAAGAACGTACCTTTTGGGCAATTCCGTAGGATTAGAAAAAACTGCAGTACTGACAATGATTTTGATAATGAATGCGCGGTCCTCGAAAAAAGGTTTAAAGATAAAGGTTTCCCAAAAAATCTCATCAAAGGTGCACGATTAAAAGCTTCTAAGCTTACTCATATATCTTGCCTTAATCCCTCAAGCAATACTCCGAAATTGGATACAACTAATCCCAATCTGAATTTCATCACCACCTACAATAGGGGCAATAAAATAATCAGGAACATACTTTCGAAGCATTGGCACATTCTCAGAACTGATCCGTATTTAAAGGACACATTACTATGCAAACCTAATATTACTTTCCGTCGGTCCCTATCCCTTAAAAACATATTGGCCCCTAGCAGAACAAATAAACATCCTATAACCAATACTGACTTTATTTCTAGTATCAAAGGGTCATATAAATGCGGACACTCACGCTGCCTCTGCTGCAAGTCCATTAGTCACAGAAAAATAGATTACACATCCACAGTCACCAATGAAACTTTCACCATACAGTCTCTCCTGAATTGCGGTAGCTCCTATGTCATCTATTTATTAGAGTGTCCGTGTCATTTACAATACATTGGTAGAACCACTCAGTGTTTGAGAACCAGAATTAATAACCATCGATTTAATGTAAATAATGGATACCTTAAGCATAGTGTCTCTAGGCATTTTTTTCATAAGCATAACTGCGAATTCAATAAAATCAATATTACTCCAATAGAGCACATCAGCAGTACCGTCCCTAATAGATTCAACAAATTGAAGCAGAGAGAGAACTACTGGATTTTCAAAATGAACACCCTTCACCCTTTGGGTCTAAATGATATCGCAGAATCATCTTTAGATTAATCAATCCGACTATCCTTCAGTCCTCCACAATATGTCATTATCTAAGCACTTCCAAATCCTCTTTTGGTCCACCACTACATTTATCCGAGTTCATGTGTCTTTTGCTAAATTAACATCCACTAATTTTTCCTGATATATATAACACTTGATGCTAACGTACCTTCCGTTTGCGTACATACATCCTCTGCTATTCTCACCTGCTATCGCTGATTCATGGCCCTATTTCAAATACCCTAGTGTTAGACCTATCTATTAATCTTAGTTTCGGTCACACACTTATATCTGACAATCCTCTTCTACTCACCCCTTGTCCGATGCCCATATTCTGTCCCGGCTTAGCAGCCTCCGCCGGTCCTGCCTGAGCATCCCATCTTTCTCTCGCGTATTGCGTTCCACCTTGCGTTCCACTTCTGTTTGGAGCGCGTCGGCTTCCGTTACCCTTTTGGTTCCCGTGGCGACATGAAAACAAAACATACAGTAGTACTCCCTAACAGTATACACAACCCCCAGCCAAACAACTTTCACTGATACCATCCACATTTTTCAATAAAATTAATTAAACTACGATATTATTATTCATTCATTTATTTATTTTTAAAAACTTGCTACGCTCCAAAACATTTTTTTGTAGAGTACACAGCCTTTTTATTATTATATATACCTTTTATCTGTCCTCCGTGTATTTATATTATGATATGTTTTATTGAATTGTACTTTTGAACTTTGACCCGCTGTTGTGTTTTCGCGTTTTTTTTGTGCAATTATCCAGTCTGAACTGGCGCTATATAAACTTGTCTCTTTTCTTCTGTAAATCTCATGCCTGATGAAAGCGCCGGTTCGGTGCTGAAACGCGTTGCAATTAAAACAGTTTTTTACAAAACTATTCACCCGATCTCAGCAATCTTATCTGTCCGCAACTATTAGCAGCGCCGTATAGATCCTCATTTTTTATCTGCAATCTTCGTACCCAAGCGGTCTCCCTGGCGACCGGCCCGGATCTGGCAGCAGCTACCCCGTGGACCCCAGTGCTCTACTCTTCTAACCCATACGGTGAGCATCTATATTCTTCATCCCCTTACATCACCTTCTTGATCCATACCAAGTGGCGCCGTGGCTTTTTGTCTCCCCTCGTTCTGCTCTTGTGATTTGTTGATTGGCAGCATTTTGTCTGTTCTTGGTGTTCAAAACAGTGAGGGATCAGGGAGGTAAGACAGTCTGTCCAAAACTAGTAAGAAGGCTGTCTGAGGATACCCTACTGCTAGAATG
The DNA here is from genome assembly GCF_050947455.1 of Rhinoderma darwinii. NCBI lineage: Eukaryota > Metazoa > Chordata > Amphibia > Anura > Rhinodermatidae > Rhinoderma > Rhinoderma darwinii. The sequence goes on along the minus strand of NC_134688.1, from coordinate 186,083,965 downwards.
TCCTTAGGAACAACTTTGATGTGGTATTAGTAAGACAGTCTAGTCCGAAACTAGTAAGATTGACTGGTCTGAGATATCTGTCAACAGACTAGGCCGGTCTGTTTGGAAGTGGGGGATTTACCGGAGATCACCCTACTGCTCTCTGACCATGGAGTCAGGAGAAAATTAGACATAAATGGGGGACAGTCTTGGGGCATGGGTACCGGCCATTATTATAGTAAAAAGTGCAAAAGGAGCTGAGGCTGGAATTTGTAAAGAATGTTAAAAAGTGATGGGAGTTGGACCATGTGACGTTGGAAGAACGTGAAGGCAAAATAACACACTGTAAATTTTGATAGGAAGAGTGAAGAATACGGAGCAGCCAGGTACATTGCAGTGACTAATATGGGTCAGAACAGGGGGAGTGTAATGTGAATGGGTGTGCAAGAAATTTCTGGGCCCCATACAGCCAAGCAGTCTGGGCCCCCCCCTCACTGTTGGAGTGGGCGCAAAGTAAAGTGGGAGGACAGCGGTGAAATTAGTAGGGTCTCTTTGGAGGGGCAAGGCAGGGACAGCTGGTGAGTATGAGGGGGCAAGGTAGAGAGACTATGTGCCAGGGCTCGGTGGGGGAAGGAGGTGAGTATTTCTGGGAGAACAGAAAGTGGCATGGGTGGGAAAGTGGCCAGGGGGGAGATACAACATGACAGGGACTCTGTGGAGGGTCAGGGAAGAGACATGGACTCTGTGGAGGGACAGGGAAGAGACAAGGATTCTGTGGGGGTCAAAAATAGAAACGGTGTGTGTGCAGAAAATCTTGTTGCAGGGGGGCAACATAAACAAAAATTATTGCACTGAAGATGCTGCCTGTACACAGCAGAGTCACTCACCAAAATGTAGTTCTGGCTGTTGCAGTCCCTAAGATCGCCCACTGCCGCGGCACACCTGGATGATGTTTTTCACCTTCTCTTCTCACCAGCACAAATGTCATCGGTGTAGACACCACACGGCAAAATTAATTCAGACCCCAGACCTCTAAATAATTTCAGACCCCAAACAAGAAAAAAATTCAGACCTCTTAAATAATTCAGACACCTTTCCTCCAGACCCCTACCTGCCACCACAGTTTAGCATTCAGCCTTTTATTGTCTATCTAGTGGATATGGAATTTGATAACAAAACATATATTGGTGGGGATTATCTGCTGAGGCTCTGTGGGGGAGCTGTCTAATTTTCTATGGGTGCCTCTTTATAACTACATGGGTTTAGGTCACTATTGTAAGCAAAGAGTGACAGTAGGTGGCTATGTGGTGGAGGCAGGGAGGAGCTGCGAGGTAACATGACCTCTGTAAGGGGAAGAAGGCTGTAGCAAGGGAGGAGATGTCAAGTGGCAGGGAGTAGACACTACGTGGCATGGGCAGAGGGCACAGAGATTAAGGGGCTCTGTAGGTGAGAGGGCATTGAGGAGACACCTTGGCAGAGGCTTTGTGGGGGGGGGGGGGGGGGGCAGGTGGCACACAGTAGGTGACAGGGGCTTTGTTAAGGTAAAAGAACTTGCCTGGGCTGTGAAGGGAGGGAGGACGGGTCATAAGAGATAAGTTTACAGTATAAAAATTATATGGATTATATCTTCTCCACCCCCTTAGGTATTATCTCACTAGCCACCTCAGGTTTAAAAGCTATGAAAGCCTTTGCATGTGGTTTTTGTTTTTTAACCCCTTAACGACCGGCGTATAGTGTTTTTACATCGGTTGTTCAGGGTAGTTCTTCTGGAGCGACACGTTTCCACGTCGGCACTTCAGAAGAATTTTTCCCGCATCGTGCGGGGATCTCCCTGAAGCCCGTGCTGTTAGTAACAGCCTCAGGCTTCAGGGCAACGATTGGAGACCACTAGCAGTGTTCTCCGATCATATTTAACCCCTCAGATGCGGTGTTGAATAGCAGGCACCACATCTGAGTGATTTTAGAGGGAGGGGGCTCCCTCTCCCATCCCATTGGTATCCCCGCGTGCATCGCGGGCTGCCGATGGGTTCTATGGCAGCCTGGGGGCCTAACAAAGGCCCCCAGGTCTGCCTTTAGTAATTGCTTGTTAAACCATGCCAGAGGCATGACCTAACAAGTGCCTGTCAGTTTTACACTGACCGGCAATAATACACTGCAATACCGAAGTATTGCAGTGTATTATAATAGCGATCAGAAGTCTGCACAGTAAAGTCCCCTAGTGGGACTAAAAATAAAGTAAAAAAAAAAGTTACATAAAGTTTGAAATATATAAATGTCCAGTAATTTTTTTTTTTTAAAAACCCACTTTTTCCCCTTACAAAATACTTTATGAAAAAAATTACTCATATTTGGTATTGCCACGTCTGTAACGAACCCAACTATAAAATTACTACATTATTTAACCCGCACGGTGAACGCCGTAAAAATATAATGAAAAACAACGCCAGAACTGCTGATTTCTGTTCATCTTGCCTTCAAAAGAATTTGATAAAAAGTGATCAAACCGTCGCATCTCATACAGCTGCATCGGTCAAAAAAATAAAAGTTATGGCTCTTAAAATATGGTGACACAAAAGCAAATAATTTTGAAAAAAATGAGTTTTTACTGTGTAAAAGTAGGAAAACAAACAAATCCATATAAATTTTGTATCGTAATCGTAACAACCCGCTGAATAAAGTTATTATGATACTTATACCACGCGGTAAACGGCGTAAAATTAAGACGCAAAACAAATGGCGAAAGTTCTGTTTTTTTCCAGTACTCCACTAAAAAAAGTTATTAAAAAGTTAATCAACAAATTATATGTACCCCAAAATGGTGCTATTATAAAATACAACTTGTCCCGCAAAAAAAAGTCCTTATACAGCTATGTCGACGCAAAAATAAAAAAGTTATAGCGCTTTGAATGAGACGATGGAAAAACGTAAAAAATTGCTCGGTCATTAAGGTTTAAAATACCTTCGGTATTAAGGGGTTAATAAAGTTTACCAATCTGTTTGGTGCTACTTTGTAAATACTTTTTATTTAAAAATTATTTTTACTTCTTGAGATACAGCTGCTTTGTATCCTGTATACAGAACAGCTGTATCTTTTGGGAAGACCTGAATCCGTCAGTCCCGCGGACCTGACTAGTTCAGTGTCCTTTGAGTTCTCTACCCCAGGTATACTCTCTCCTTCCTCTACCCCTCACCATGTATAATTTCTCCCCTCCCTTCAGATATCCTCCCTTTTCCCCCAGTTATCACCCTTTAGTATAATCATACCTCCCAACTTTGCAGTTTTGTAAAGACGGACACATTTCTCCTTTGTTAAGCCATGCCTCTAACCCCGCCCATACTCACCCAGTTCAGCCCACCCAGTACAATGCTCCTATAGAACCCCCTACACAGTATAATGCCCCTATAACTGACTGCCTCACAGTATAATACCCCATAGCTGCCCTCCACACAGTATAATGTCCCCCATAGGTCCCCAACCACACAGTATAATGCCCCATGGCTGGCCCCACACAGTATAATGCTCCCATAGCTGCCCCCACACAATATAATGCCCCATAGCTGCCCTCCACACAGTATAATGCCCCATAGCTGCCCTCCACACAGTATAATGCCCCATAGCTGCCCTCCACACAGTATAATGCCCCATAGCTTGCCCACACAGTATAATGTTCCCCATAGCTGCCACCACACACTATAATGCCCCCCATAGCTGCCCTCCACACAGTATAATGCCCCCCATAGCTGCCCTCCACACAGTATAATGCCCCATAGCTGCCCTCCACACAGTATAATGCCCCATAGCTGCCCTCCACACGGTATAATGCCCCATAGCTGCCCCCACACAGTATAATGTTCCCCATAGCTGCCACCACACACTATAATGCCCCCATAGTTGCCCCCACACAATATAATGCCCAATAGCTGTCCTCCACACAGTATAATGTCCCCTATAGCTTCCCCCACACAGTATATCCACATAGCTGCCCCCACACAGCATATCCTCATAGCTGACCCCACACAGTATAATGTCCCCCATAGTGCCTCCCACACAGTTTAATGCTCCATAGTATCTCTCATACAGTATAATGCCCTATAGCTTCCCCCACACAATATAATGCCCTGAAAGTTGCCCCATACAGTATTATGCCCACACAGATGCCCCCATACAGTATAATGCCCACATAGCTTCAGTGAATTGCCAGCCTCAGTAGTCATGTGCCATTCATGGCAGCAGGCAGCATCACTGCTGAGCCAAGCGATTTGCTGCAGTGGTACGTGACCGCTTCAGGATCTAAAACATCATATATATCAAGTTAATGGGGTTTTCCCACAAACACATGTTTCCCTAATCCACAAGATAAGGAGCTAAATGTGTGATCGCTCGGGGTCCGACTTCTGGGACCCCTAGTAATAAGTAGAATGGGGACTGAAAGTCCCCCGAAGTGGTCCATAATAATGGAGCGCTGGTGCTCATGCTCGGCCAGCACTCCATTCATTTCTATAGGACATCCGGGACCGCTGTCTCCTGCAGCTTCATTAAAACGAATGGATCCATGGCCGAGAATGTGCACCATTACTATGGAGCACTTCGGGGGACTTTCGGTCCCTCGTTCTCCTCATTGCTGGGGGTCGAAGTGGTCAGACCCTCAGCGATCACACATTTATCCCCTATCCTGTGGATTAGGGATACATGTTTTTGAGAAAACCCCTTTAACTCCATATGGGGCGTGATCCACTTGGCCTTTTTGGATTCAAGAAGCCAGTGCCTGGAGACATTAGCGTTTCTAAAATGATAAAATGTCTCCAGGCACTGTTTTTTACTTTAATTGACACACTTTTCTCGAATCACAGTGCCACCTATAAACTGCTCTCTCACTTGAGGTAAACAGAAAGCTATTGCGCCGAGCGTCTGAGTGACGTACTCACATTGGGCGCAGGCAGTTCATGAGTCAGACCGTGATTTGTGACCTGCCTGCAGTGAGTAAGGTCAACATAAGCAAATTCAATTTGCTTTACGTTCACCTTACTGGGTAGGAGGGGGGCGTGGCTGGCCTTAGGGAGCCGGAGTCTGTGACTCAACGGGCCATAGAGGGACATTATTCAAACCTCCCGGGACGGTGAGACAGAGCCAAAAAAACGGTACTGTCCCTCCGGATCTGGGACAGTTGGAAGCTATGGTATAATGCCTCCATCAGTGTCATCCACCCCCCATTATTTTCTCCTTCCCACTTCACCATCTTTTCCCTCCCCACCCAATAACATCTCCCTGCCCCCATTGTCATCTAACCCCACCACTCACCCCATAGAAAGCAAATGTCTTACCCAGGTCTGTATGACATCCTCTTAACACTGAAGCACCGCATTGTATCACTAGCAGCGACGGCTCTTATCTCCTGTGCTGTGTAACGTGACAATAAACCTGTCTTCTCCCTCTGGTTACACAGAACAGGAGATAAGAGCCGATGTAAGAACTGCTGCTAGTGATACAAGACTATGAAGCAGTACTGAGAGAATATAGTACTGACATGGGTAAGATATTGCTTTTTATTGGGGGGATATGATGTAAGGATGCTCCGGGCAGCAGCAGCCTGACACCGACATTACATACTCACTGTGTCAGTGTAATGGATTTGCCTGACACAGCTTCTTTGTCGACGCCCGTGATTAATCAGCCTGCATCTGTGCCTAGGTCTGTTAGAGTGACTCGATCTGCTACCACTCAGGCTGGGAGGCTGAGGAGTGGGAGAACCTATCACAGCCTGGCCAGACGAAGCTAGCTCTCGCCCTCTGTCTATTTATACCTTAATTTCGTGCTCCTCCTTTGCCTGTGATTCTGTCCTGTTTCCTGGCTCTGCTGCTCCTGCTTGTTCTATTGTCCTCTGCTTCAAATTGACCCTGGCTTTACTAACTACTCTCCTGCTCTACGTATGGTACCTCGTACACTCCTGGTTTGACTCGGCTCGTTCACTACTTGTTGCTCACGGTGTTGCCGTGGGCAACTGCCCCATTTCCCGTAGCTTCTGTGTACCCTTGTCTGTCTCTCGTGCACGTATTGAGCGTAGGGACCATCGACCAGTTGTACGCCGTCGCCTTGGACGTGCCGTTCAAAGAGGCAGGGACTGAGTGGCGGGTAGATTAGGGCTCACCTGTCTGTCTCCCTACCCTGTCATTACAGTCAGAAGTCTTCTGCTGCATGACGCCTCCACTGGACTCAAAACTCCCGCTACCTTCATGATGTCTCCCCTCCTTGTCTCCTCCACACACGCTGTCATGCCGCTGTGGAGGAGGAGAAGGGGACGGGCACTATGTGAATAGCGGGCCCTTATGGTTTTACTTTGGTGTAAATAACGGGCCCCAGGTCCGTGATGGGACCTGTTCCTTTAGTGAAATCATAAGGGCCCCACTGCAGTGACCAAATTAATTCAACCAGTGGAGAGCGGGCCCCCTTTTTTTCAAATTTATGGCAGGGTGCCTGACGACAGTACCGCCAGTACTGCCCTGATGGCGGCCCTGGTGATGTGACATGGGTGTGATGTGTGAGACATGTATGTGATGTAACATGTGTGGTCTGATGTGGCCACAATATAATATTGATTTTTAGATCTATATTGCATGCTCCCATTTTTAACAGCGGTACTGTGAGTTATAAATGTAATTAGTTCCTCTCCTCCCTGTAAAGAAATGTGTCTTATCTCTACACATGCGCTGTTGTCTGTAAGTACACAGAGTGAGTAAAATATTACAGCAAGCTGAATTTTTCTGCATAAAAGATAAAAGATACAATATGGACCTTCTGGCATGCTCATGTGTTGTGATATGATATGATTTAAACCTTAAGGCCCTATTCACATGACAGGGATTCCCGGCCGTATGACGGCTGTTCTTTGAACGGCCGTCACATGGCCACAGTAGGAACATTAGACTTCAAATGGGACTATTCGCATGGCCGGATTTTTGACCGGCCCGTCAAAAAATGGAACATACCCCATTATGGGCTGTTCTCCCGGCCGCACGGCTCCCATAGTAGTCTAAGAATAAAGCACGGCTGTCACTTGGATGTGATCCGAGTGACGGCCATGATTTCTGCCACTCGTTCACTCTCTTCTCCTCCTCACAGTGCGAAGTACTTGTGAGGAGGAGGAGATTTTTTTGCGCCCTGCAGGAGCGGTATAACTAATCCCCGGCCACAGCGTTTCCGAAGCTGTGTCCGGGAATTCCGCTCCAGGATAAGTCCCCGACTTCACTGTCCATATATGGACAGTGACGTCAGGGATTTCTCCTGGAGCAGTCCCCTAATCCTGAAGCGGAATCCCTGGCCACAACGGCCGGTGATTCTGCTCCAGGAGAAGTCCCTGACTTCACTGTCCATATATGGACAGGGACGTCTCCTGAAGCAGAATCACCGGCCACAGAGGTCGACGCTATGGCCAGTGATTCCGCTCCAGGAGAAGTCCCTGACTTCACTGTCCATATATGGAGAATGACGTCAGGGATGTGAAGTAGAATCCCCAGCAACCGCGGCCGACGCTGTGGCCGGTGATTTCACTTCTGGAGAAGTCCCTGACATCAACGTCCATATGTGGACAGTGAAGTCAGGGATTTCTCCTGGAGCGGTCCCCTACAGTGATGCTATCTACAGGAAGGGGGGGATGCCATCTATGGGGGGTTGTCATCTACAGGGGGCGGGCATCTACGGGGGTGCTATGTACAAGGGGGCTGTGGCAGTATCTACAGGGTGCTGTGTGGCATTATCTACAGAGGGCAGTGTGTGGCATTATCTACAGGGGGGCTGTGGCAATATCTACAGGGGGCTGTGTGGCATTATCTACAGAGGACAGTGTGTGGCATTATCTAAAGGGTGCTGTAGCAGTATTAAAAACGGACACGCTGCCCGGAATGAAAACTAAACGGATGCAAAACGGCAGAGAAAAACGCACCAAAACTGATGTTTTTATCAGCCGACACTCGTGTGAATAGAGCCTTACTGTCCAGCCTATTTTAGGCCTTAATGACCAAGCTATTTTTTAAGTTTTTCCATCGTCGCTTTCAAAGAGCTATAACTTTTTCATTTTACCGTCGACATGGCTGTATAAGGACTTCTTTTTTACGGGACAAGTTGTATTTTTTATTAGCATCATTTTGGGGTACATATAATTCATAGATTAACTTTTATTTACTTTTTTTAGGGGGCAATAGAAATTTTGCCACTTTTTTTTGCGTCCTTAATGTACGCCGTTTAACGTGTGGTATAACTAAAACAATAAATTTATTTAGCGGGTTGTTACGATTGCAACGATACCAAATTTATATGGATTTTGTATGTTTTACAACTTTTACACAGTAAAAACACTTTTTTTCAAAATTATTTGATTTTTTGCAGGACAACTTGTAGTTTTTAATGGTACCATTTTAGAGTACATGCGACTTTATCACAAAATTTTTTTAAGTCCGGATTCACAGAAAACAGCAATTCTTGAATTGTTTTTTATTTCAGTTTTTACGGCTTGCGCTGAGCAGCTTAAATAATGTAATAACTTTATAATGGGGTCGTTATGGACGTGGCAATATCAAATATGTGTAACTTTTTAACTTTTTTTTAATAATAAAGCATTTTGTATGGGGAAACAGTGGAATTTTCTTTTTTTTTTCACTTAGTTATTAACTTTATTAAAAAATGTTTTACTTTTTTACTAGTCACACTAGGAGACTTTACTATGCGATCACCTGATCGCTTTTATAATACACTGCAATACTTCTGTATTGCAGTGACTTACTGCCAGTCTGTATAAAACGGACAGGCATCTGCTAGGCTATGCTTCTGGCATGGCCTACCAGGCATTAACTAGAAGCAGACCTGGGGGCCTTTATTAGGCCTCCGGCTGCCATAGAAGACACTGGCACCCTGCCATCTTATGGCAGGATGCCGGTGGGGTGAGAGAGAGAGCTCCCTTTCTCCTTCCAAAACCACTAAGATGCGGCACTATTGAGCGCCGCATCTGATGGGCTAAACTAGCGAGAACGATACTGATATCGATCTCGCCCGTTAGAGGAGGGCTGCTCCCAGCCCTCAGCTACCGGAGATAGCTGAGAGCAGGGAGATTTAACGGCTCCCTTCTCTGTTTATTTATTCTGATACAGCGCCGTAAAAAGGCTACTGCATCAGAATAAAGCCCGTTATTGGCCACCGTCAAAACACCTATGGGCGATCACTAACGGGTTAATGTTGTAATGTTTTGAAGTTAATGCAAATGAATTAAAATACAGATGTTGTGAGACACGGAGTTTTGAAAATGTATGTACCCCTACTGTTCCCTACTCCCACACACAGACTATTGGTTTGCTGTAATTAATATTAGCAGACATATTATTTCAGTTTTACTGGATAAACAATTATAATTGTTGTTTTTGTTCTTCCACATGCAAGCAAGGGCAATAGTACTGCCTTAATGTTATTTTTGAAAATGTATGATGTTTTTAAAAGTAAATGGTTGCAAGGTATCTAAAAGATAAAATGTAGTTTTGTTAAGAGAAAGTCATTTTTGTTCTAGGCTATTGTGTATTACAGGGGGCCAAACTAGTGCCCCCAGTTAAATTGCCCAGCCTTACTATGTCGAGATATGTCATTTTGAACCCTGCTACATTACTTCTGAAGAGTCCAAAAAAGGGGAGTAGTTATGAGACTGATCAGGTACATCTCAGTGACAACGCACAATTTTGTTTTGTTTTGAATTCATTTATTTGGTTATAGGAGGTCTACAAAATGTGTATGAGACCCCAATGAGAAACCTAGATTAAAATGTGTATGAGATTAACCCAGATTTTGAGATTTTTTTTGTGTAGATGGTTTCAGCTCCTTCCAGAATGGTAAATATGGCACTGGGTATTCTGTGTTATAGTCAACACTCAATATAAGGTATTGTGTAAGAGACCACTCCCCTCCAACAAATGTGCAAAGCAGGCCGAGGTGATGTCACTCACAAATGAGTCTTTGCAGATTTAGATGGGAAGGAGTTGAAATTGTCTGAACATTGTTAGTGTCATGATCACAGGGTATGTGGACCCACTAGACCGCTCCGCCATAGCGGAGAGGCATCTGGTCTAGTCACAGTCTATACAAGAGTCTTTAGCAGTTCATAACACAAGGGTACTTGAGATAGTCCAGACAGTGGCCGAGGCTTCAGCACAGATAGAGGTGGGTGCAACAGGTTGCGCCAGACGTGGTGGATAACACTAGACGTGGTAGGTGACACTGAACGTGGCAGACGACACAGGTGCAGTAGGACACGACTCCAACACTAATAGGCTCAGTAAGAAGAACACAGCACAGGATACAGGATACAGGTAGCAGGGCACAGGTAACAACAGGAACGGGAAAACACTAAGGGACCATTTGCAAGACTGACATGGGATATACTAACAAGGCTCAGGAAAGGATCAGAAGGGCAGGGCCCTTCTTATAGCCCAGGAAATCATGGGCAGTTGATGATGATGATTTCCCTTTAAGGCCGTGCACGAGTGTGCGCGCGCACCCTACGGGACACAGCAGACCGGAGGTGAGAGCTGGCGTCTCCTGGGAAGGAGATGCGAGCCAGCGCTTACAGATTCATGGCTGCGGCTGTCGAGAGGTTGTGTAAACCCAACGGTCCGTGGCCATGGACTCTACAGTTAGTATTATTCCAGATTTTAGTAAAATAATGTTTGTTTGTTTATGGTATTAATCAGGCATCTACAGGGCCTGATGGGGGTGGGATTTATAAGTGTTCTGGATTATCGGATGAAAGTGGAAAAATAAGACTCCACCCTTTTGAAATAGTTTATCTAGATGGGAATGGGTTTGTGGTAGTTATAATAAAACTCCACTAATCCGCCTACGAGGGAACTCACCCCAGGCTCACAGTACAAAGTGTGGTGTACAGCCCAGTGACGTATACTAACAAGCTACAGTGACAGACAGATGAGAAGGACCAAACCAAGTCCTGATGACATCAGCAAAGGTCAAGGTAAATCAAAGACCTTAGTGAACCAGTCAGCAGCATCTAAGTTTTACAGCAGAAGATAAGTGACCAGGACACCACCATACAGTCTGACTCCACAAACTGTGTGGCTTACCCTAAGGGTGACACTCAGTGGAGAGAAGAAGACAGAAAAGGATGAAGTTGTACAGGACTTGACAATGCACTGATGGGACCCAAAACCTGAGATTGCTGATGGCATTATATTATTAAGTTGTGGCCCTATTGAATATATATTGTTTGAGGTTTCTAATTATAATATATAATTTATGTAATTTAATATGAGAAAAAGGGGGGTTTAAGATAGATGGTCAATTTGCTTATATTGTCTGTATTATATTACGTTGTCAATTATCAAGCAGAATGCCAAATTATGCAGACAGATAATTCATATTCCAACTACAAAGACTTTCTCTCCTTTTTCGGGAAATATATATATATATATATATATATATATATATATATACATACATGGCAGATAGAGGACAAAAACAGCACTCCAAACAAGCTGAATAGCAGACCGTGTGCTCGTTACCTGTGAAAGGTTGAGTCAACTCCTTGGTAAATAGACAGCAGAGATACAGAGCAAATAACAGCACCAGGACTTCAATATTGATGGAGAGATGTTGGTTTATTCACCACAGAGTGAACAAAATGAGCAACATTTCAGTTCACACCAGAACCGTGAACAAAATCAGCAACGTTTCAGTTCACACCAGAACCTTTCTCAAGGCTTGAGAAAGGTTCTGGTGTGAACCGAAACGTTGGTCATTTTGTTCACTATGTGGTGAATAAACCAACATCTCTTGATGAATATTGAAGTATTGAATCTCTCTCTCTCTCTCTCTCTCTCCCTCTCTCCTCTCTCTCCTCCCCCTCTCTCCTCCCTCTCTCTCTCTCGTGAATAAAAGTCATCTGTTGCTTTAAAATAAGCATAAGACAAGTATATTAATGCTGATTTTGTTCCTCAACTGGCTATGTGTCTCTGAGTTTTTATCTACAGTTTAAAATGAACAAACGTGTATTTGACCATGGTAATTGCAATGGTATGAACAGACTATTCATAGCGAAGAAAGGGGAGTGAGACAAGAAGTTTGTTCTAAACTGAAGGGAAAAATATAGTTTTGGTGGGAAGAGAACAAGCTATTCTATTCCATTTAGAGGCCAAATAGAACAGATGTTATGTGACGTAAGCATATGATAAAGAATTATATACTTACATTTGAAATGTAATGTATGTCAATATGAAATATTCTCATTGTATGCTATCGGCTGAATCAGAATTATTGTCACATTGCCTCTGATTGGTTAACCTCAAGCCTATACCCCTTTTAAATGATATTATTGTAATTGAGTTTCTCAATAAAACTCAGAGGAGTATTTTGAGCATACAAGCAATGTCTGAGTGTTTATTCCTCTCTCGATATATATCGATATAAATCTTTGATTAGCATGCTGGATAAAGTTCTTGGAGTGAGTGTCTGTTGTAACACTCGTCTAAATTTCAGTCTAATATATTTTGAGCTATGACTTCTTTAACAGCTTCACCCATGTGTTTTGTGGTGTTATTGTCAGGGATCATTGGCATGTATATTGCTTGCAAAAATATTATCCTTGCATATATATATATATATATATATATATATATATATATATATCAGTATATTACACAAAGAAATCGAATCTATGGAACAATGGAGGCTGTATGAGAAACACGTCTATGGAAGACACCGCCCCTGGAGTGCAAGAGGAGTGTGCAGATGAACTTACAGCTGAATAGAGCCAATGGGGCTTAAGCACGTGCCACAACTCTAGGGAGGAGACTTGTGATTCTTTCTTTGTTCAATAAAGTTTAGTTCTTACTTCCTACTTCACTGAGGGAGGATGTCTACCACCATTTGTCTGTTTGGTACATATCTTCCATGCATGCCCTCAGTTTCCAATTTACAGAGGTTGCTATTCGGTGTGGAATAACAGGGAGAAGGAAGTTTAACCCTGTCAATTGGCACCCAAACGTGGGGCCACACTCGAGGGAATCTCGGAATCCGGACAACTGACAATTACAGGGTGAAACAGATGACCCAGGACTGCCCACTGAAGGAGCCTGATCACCTCCACAATAACACGGTAAGTCAGTTGATTTTATAAATCTTCGACTTATCTGTGTTAGTGGACGGTTTTGTGGTGGTCTGTAGAACCCTGGTCAGTTTCCTGGATTAGCTCAGGCGACAGGGGCGACATCCCCGCTGTGTGGTCATGTACCCGTAAGAAATTAGTCGCACCCGACTAACCATCCTCTGGGTAATTAGGGACTAGATAGAAAATATAACCTGTCTTATACGCAGGCATGCGGGCACAATACATGTGCGATAAGTCGTGGGACAGGTGCATGCGGGGTGTAACGCACTGATAAGTCGTGTGATAAGGCGCACGCGGGGTGTAAACACTGATAAGTCGTGGATAGTATTATAACCTGTCTTATACAGGTGCACGCGGGGTGTGTATATAACACTGATAAGTTATGGGTAATATATTGGCCAGACCAGAGGGTTGCAGGCCAAAAGTTGTTATATAAATTACGTGAAGGATATAGAAGGTTAGAATGGATGGTTTACCGTCCATATTCAAATCATCAGGATCACCCGTACCCGGACGATCCTATTCGTATGATTTGGTGAAGCGAAGGGAAGTTAGGAATAAGAAAGGCATTGTATTATGTTATGTATTAGAAACCACAGGACCAGCCGCTGCCCTGTAATGGTGGCAGTCCCTCATGTTGGGTGTGTCCTCATTGTGGGCAGCAAAACCCCCCTCACAGCTGAGCAATGTGCTTCCTGTGGGAGAGGCTGCCCCCCATCCCCTGATGAGGTCACGCCCGGCCCAATCAAATCAGTATGAAATGATAGCCTTGCTAATTTTGTCATTTCCCTCAGTAAAGAGCTGACAGTAACACATGCTGCAGTGTTTTCTTCTATTCTAGATTCCATCCCAGGGGTGCAGGATGCTGTGCACTGGTGAAAAGACACGTCATCATAATATAGAGATAGTGGCCGACAGATTGGACACTGTTACAGCTTATGTGTTTGATGTTTTGAACGTAGATAATTCCTATACAATATTGTGATGAATGATTGCAGATACGTACATTGTCTTGTGTTGTTGTACAGATGTGTGACTCTTGGAGGTTCATTGTATGGGAGAATTTTTTCCGGCATTGAAATTGTTAAGATTGTGAGAATAGAAGCTGTGAGGAGTGAGTGTGTGACCCCCTCCTGTAGAATTTGATGTAAGGTGTGTGATAGATTGTGTGGGGGAGGGGGGCTGTGCGCAGTCAGAAAAGCAGACTGGTGTAAGCTTGTATATAGAGCGTGGACTGATGAGACAAGTGATTACAATATTACAAATATTTTAGATCTATATTATATGCTCTTATTTTTAACAGCAGTAATGCCTAAAAAAAAAAAAAATTCTTAGTGTTTTGTGTATGGGGTTAAAATCTGTTTCTTTTTTTCTGTGTAAAGGAAAGTTTCTTATCTTTGTGCATGCGTTGTTGTCCATAACTTCACCCAGCGAGAAAAATATTACAGACCACTGGATCTGTCTGCAAAACGATAAAAGTTACGCTGCATATTTATGTGTTATGATGTGATAAGATTTAATATGTTTTGATGTTAATTCAAATTAATTAAAATACAGATATTGTGAGACACGGGGTCTTGAACATGTATGTGCCCCCACTGTTCCCTATTCTTATATATAGTTTATTGGTTTGCAGTAATTAATATTACCAGATATATTATTTTCAGTTTTATTGAATAACTAATTACAATTGTTTTGTTTTTGTTTTTTACATATGAGGTGCGTGCTATAGTGCTGCCTAAATGTTATTTTGGAAAATGTGAGATGTTTTACAGGTAAATGGTTGCAAGTCATTTTAAAGATAAAATGTATTTTTGTCAGGAGAAAGTCATTTTTGTTCCAGGCTGTTGTGTATTACAGGGGGCTAAACCAGTGCCCCCAGATAGAGTGCCCAATCTTATTATGTTGAGATGTAGTTTTGAACCCTGCTACATTACTTTCGCAGAGTCCACAAAGGGGGGAATGGTGAAGGAACTGATCAGGTACAATTTTGGTTTGTTTTGAATTAATGAATTTGGTTCCAGGAGATCTACAAAATGTGTATGAGACCCGAATGAGTAATCCAGATTAAATGTGTATAAGAGTAACGTAAATGTTGAGGGTTTTTTCTGTGTAGATCCTTCCAGAACAGTAAATATGGCACTGGGTATGCTGTGCTGTAGTCTCCACCCAATATGAGGTATTGTGTAAGAGACCATCCCCCTCCAGCACTTTTACACAAGAGGCCGAGGTCACTCACAGATGAGTCTTTACAGATTTAGTAGGGAAGGAGGTGAAAATTATCTGAACATTATTAATTTTATGTAAAGATTTTAGTAATTTTTATTTGGTTTTGTATTAATCAAGTATTTACAGAACCTGATAAAAGTGAGATTCTCACAGTTTCTGGATTATCAGATGAGTGTGGAGAAGTGTATAACATTTGGTTTTATTTTAGAATGAAGACGTCACCCCTTTGAAATGTTCTATCTAAATTTGTAATGTAGAAATACTTCATCATATGCAGTATGTACAAGACAGGATACGAGGCACCAGGTAAATTATCCAGAGACCACTCTCACCTTCTCATTCATCTCAAGGAGCAGAGCTGGAGGTGCTCGCTGAGGCTGTAACCTGGCAGAAGGTAAGACGGCTGACATTTACACTGACTCTAGGTGCGCTTTTGGCATCGCCCACAATTATGGGCCCATTGGTAGTAGGAACTTTATTGGACCATCGGGTAAGCCAATTGAGAGAGCAAGAGAAGACAGAACTGACAACAAGAGTATGTGCAGCCAGGTATCAGTAAATTGGCTTGTCCCTGTATTCAATAATGCCACCGCTAGGTTTGTAGCAGCCTGCATGATATGCGCACGGTGTGATATAGGTAAAACAGCAAAGGTACCTGTGAAAAGTGTAGCCCGGCCAGATTACCCGTCCCAGCGACTGCAGAACATACAACTACCTGAGGTAGACGTGTATGACGCGGTGCTCGTGTGTGTAGTGACAGGGGAACAGTGTTATCCCAAGTATTGAACTGTTGTTTGTACAATGATAAGATGTCAGCAGTTCTCCAGATGTTGTCCCCAAGTTAGTTTGTTTAATAACGATATTCAAAAAGTGTTGTGGGAATATTAAATATTGAGGTTAAGTTTTATGTAAAGTTCTGGACCAGCCTTAGCATTGGACCATTGGAGGCGTCAGTATTATGTTTGTGTAAATGATAACTTCTCAGTGCGAGTAGATTCCCATTTGAAAATATTTTTGTTTTGAAAGGAAAATTTTAGAGCAGAGAATTCTGTGCAGTATATATGTGTATGTATAGATATATATATAAAGTAAAATGAGTTTGCATGTATCACTTCTAGTTATTGCTCAATGTGACAGAATGTGGACGGATAAGGGAAGGTGAACCGGTAACACCCAAGGCACTCTTGATAGCATTTGTATTGATGGTGTATGACCTCACATATGCCCCAAGACTGCAAGGATCGATTTGGTAAGATCTAATTGGTATGTCCCAGGCTTTACAGCTGTTGCTGCTAAATTCTGTTAGAGCTGTTTGATTTGCCTACAGAACAGTCCTGGCAGACCGATGCCAACCTTATAATACCCGCCTCCCACGAAGAGAACCGACCTTGAGAGGCCTTCCCAGGTTAAACAATCCAGAGTAGGGGGAGAAAAATTAGTTTGAGACACTTGTCAGATAAACATGTGGAATCTGTGTATATTTCTGTGGATAGGAGCTGTTCCAGGTAATTAGCTGAGATCAAGGTACAAATCCTGCTGGAAAGTGTAACACCAAGTTCAAATACAATGTACTTAATAATTACACATCATCTAGGTGCCCTGTTCAGTGGAACAGAGAAGTTTTTCTTATATAAAAGGTGTTTGATGTGGTTTAAGGGCCTGTCATTATTATTGTATGTACTTAGAACAACATTTATAGTGTATGCGGATGATGTTATCACCAGATTAGTATTTATTTTAACTATTGATAAGGTTTGGGTCCCCAGCTAGTGCCAGTACACATGAACTAGAAGTCTTTTAATATGATGAACTCCATCACTGAGATGCGGCAGGTGCAGCCTGAGCCAGTACAACGCGTTTATCATGAACTGACGGCAGTGTCACAAATCTAAGCAGCCGCCCAAACAAGTAACTTACCGGAGGAAGAGGACAGATGCGGAGGGTTTGTGGTAGTCACAATAAAACTCCACTACTCTGTCTACGTGGGATCTCACCCCAGGCTCACAGCATGAGGTGCTATGTGCAGCCCGGTGACGTATACTAAAAGAGACGGTGTCTGACAGATGAGAAGGACCAAACCAAGTCCTGATGACATCAGCAAAGATCAAAGTAAAGACCAAAGACCTTAGTGAATCCGTCAGCAGTATCAAGTGTTTTAATAAGTAAGTGACCAGGTGGAGGATAATAATAAATCCCCCACTGGACACCACTGTTCAGTCTGACTCGACAGAAGACAGAAGACAGGAGAAGAAGAGGACGATGATGTACAGGACTGGCAATGAACTGATAGCATGAGAGTGGTGATAGCATTATATTATTAATTGAGGCCCTATGGTTTCTATTGTCTGAGGTTTATAACTATAATGTGTGCAAATATGCCACGGTACTGCAAATTACAATCTGAGGAGTTTTATGTGGAGGTGTGAGGTGAAGGTCACTGGTTGTTGTCGCTCATATGTAAGAAGTACATGGCAGCAATGAGAGCCCGGAGGTTATGTTACCCGGGTGTCTTTAGGTTTGGGGAAGATGCTGCCCATGACCTGTTGTGTCTGCAGGGGTAAAAGTCCCATTAGGACAGTAAGTGACAGTGTGACAATTATTACCATTAATAAAAATGTAGACTGGATTAATTATATATATTACAACCAGCAGCGGTTTGCAGATTATACTAAGACAACCATCCTGTATCCTGAGGAGAATAGGGAAAGTTAGGACCACTCCGAAACCTTGGAAGTCCAGGTACAAAGGGGGGTTACTCATAAGGAGTAGCTCGTCTTAAGCTGGTGAAGAAATCCAATACCCCTACCCGCCTGGTTCGAGTGGTCAGTGGTAGGTTGAAAGGCAAGACTCAGGGATAGAGTAATACTATTTTTAGGGGGGACTGTCAGGGATCATTACCATGTATATTGTTTGCAAAAATATTATCCTTGCATATATATATATATATATATATATATATATACCAAAAGACAAAAGAACAAGTAACAGCACCAGGACTTCAGCGTTGGGGAGATGTTGGTTTATTCACCACCAGGTGGAAAAGTGAGCAACGTTTCGGTTCACACCTGAACCTTTCTCAAGCTAATTCAAACAGTGTGCAGTACCACATATATATAGGAGGATACACAAAGTATACAGTACACAGTGCAATTATATAATATGCATAAAAAAGTAAATCCATATATAGAATATATTCATATAATTAGTGAAAACATATATTAAAGTGACCAGTGCATTGATTTCAGTACAACATCTCTCAATATAAAAAATACAGACATGTATATAACACAGGTAATACTATAATTACCCTATCTAATGATATCATATCCTAATGAAGGGGCGGAGCAGAGGAATCATATCGAAAACTAGTAAAGTACAAGAAGATTTTAAACTTGTATTAAGAAACTTACATTATCGGCTCTCGGTGAAGCATGGAACAAGCAATGGCGTCCCACGATCAGTAATGCGCATGCGCAAGATGGCGGACTGGCGGAAGTGCGTCACATGGAACGCATCCCCGGAACGCAGTGCAGCCGCGCATGCGCAGATATCTAATACCGTCACAACGCATATTATAGCAGGACAAAGTAATAATCAACTGCAGGATTTATCCGGCAATGAGTATTTTAATGTAGATATCCTACCACCAATGTATATGTATAGTTTTATGTCTATATATAATTCTGAGACTCAATATGGAGTCTAGAAAAGAAGGGGGCCACGGACTGTAACATAGGTAGGAGAAGTGGCTGTGTCACAATAGGACGAACAGCCATATATCCTAAAACAAAGGTTAAAGTGGTGTATCACACCCGTCTATGTATTTACATAGGACCTTGTCGATATGAAGGGGAAGTTCCTTGCATCTAAAGATCTTGGTCTGTTAATGACAGATGCATTCAGCAGAGGTAGGTGTGCCCCCTTTGGGAATTCTGAACTCCGGGAATTGGAGTACCCAAGACATGAAGAGATCATAAGGGAAATTAAGACGGTGAGATTTGGCACTGTTGCATTATAAGAGCAAAATAATGGGTGCCCATGTCAAGGTACAATCAGACAATATAGTGATGGTGTTCTACCTGAACATACAAGAAGGCACCAGATGTTGTTTTCTGGAAGCTAAGTATGCAGAAATTGTAACCTGGGCAGAATACCATTTAGCCAACATCTCGACCACATGTTAAATGCCACAACTAGATCTGGTCGCAACATTTGCCGACAAGAAACTTCCTGAGATCTGTGCCTTAACCAGAATTGGAAATCTGGTGACTCTGTCCTGGAAGGGGATATTCCTCTAACTTTTTCCCCCCTTTCTCTTATCCACAGGTGCTTAGATCAGACGGGACAGGGCCAGAGTTCTGGCTTTAATTCTATTCTGGCACAGGAGGACATGGTTTTCAGTCCTTGTTAGAAATTTAGAGGGGAACTAACTGGCGCTTACCTCTCAAGTAAGATCTTCTCCTCCAGGAAGGATTTCTGCATCCGGCTCTCAATAACCCACCTGACGGCTTGGTTGTTGAGCAGCTGAATCTAACTTGTAAAGACCTTTCCCAAGGTGTCATTAAGACCCTGCTTTCTTTCTGTAGGGATTTGACTTGATCAGTATATAACAGGGTCTGGTTTATTTTTTTTCTCTTGGTGTTTAGGACTTGACCTTTCTCCCAGGGAGATTCAAGTTTTGGATTTATTGGACTTTTTCCAAGATGGCATCTAAACAGGGCTTAGGTATAATACCCTTAAAGAGGCTCTGTCACCACATTATAAGTGCCCTATATTGTACATGATGTGATCGGCACTGTAATGTAGATTACAGCAGTGTTTTTTATTTAGAAAAACTATCATTTTTTACGGAGTTATGACCTATATTAGCTTTATTCTAATGAGTTTCTCAATGGACAACTGGGCTTGTTTTACTTTTTGGCCAAGTGGGCGTTGTACAGAGGAGTGTATGACGCTGACCAATCAGCGTCATACTCTCCTCTCCATTCATTTACACTGCACATAGCGATATAGCTATATCGCTATGTGCAGCCACATAAACACACTATAACATTACTGCAGTGTCCTGTCAATGAATATACATTACCTCCAGCCGGGACGTGATGTGTATTCAGAATCCTGACCACCTCTCTGCACGTCTCTGTGATTTACTGCATAGCAGGCGTAGTCTCGCAAGATTACACTGTAAACTGTCATTTTCTGCGAGAACTCGCTGTGCAGTGCTGTAAATAACAGAGACATGCAGAGAAGTGGTCAGGAGAATGAATACACATCACGTCCTGGCTGGAAGTAATGTATATTCATAGTCAGGACAATGCAGTAATGTTATAGTGTGTTTATGTGGCTGCACATAACGATATAGCTATATCGCTATGTGCAGTGTTAATGAATGGAGAGAAGTGTATGATGCTGATTGGTCAGCGTCATACACTCCTCTGTACAACGCCCACTTGGTTATATAGTAAAACACGCCCAGTTGTCCATTGAGAAACTCATTAGCATAAAGCTAATATAGGACATAACTTCGTAAAAAATTATCGTTTTTCTAAATAAAAAACAATGCTGTAATCTACATTACAGCGCCGATCACATCATGTACAATATAGGCCACTTATAATGTGGTGACAGAGCCTCTTTAAATGCTTATTTTAATTTCAAGTTCTCGAATAACCAGCTTGTGAAGCAATTCTTTAAAGGTTTCAGGATTCTTGATGTCATATCCCCCTGTCCCATTTCGGATGTGGCTGTAATTCTTAAAAAGACTGGCTCCTGAGCCCTTTGAACCCTTGGAAAGGGTAAACCTAAAATTCCTATCTTGGAAAGTTATGCTGTTGGTGGCCATTATATCTACCAAGAGAGTGGGTGAGTTACAGGCTAAAGATCCTGATTTTGAATTAACTCTTTGTTGCTGCTTTTAACCCCTTCCCAACATTTGACATCATATCTGTGTAGGGGAAGTATATCCCGCTTCCAGGGGCGTAACTAGGAAAGACTGGGCCCCATAGCAAACTTTTGACTGGAGCCCCCCTCCCCTGGGTGTCACACAACCCCCCCCGTAGATAGTGCCTTTTTTACAGCCCCCCTGTAGATAACGCCATACAGCGCCCTCTGTAGATAGCGCCATACAGCCCTCTGTAGATAGCGCCATACAGCCCCCTCTGTAGATAACGCCATACAGCCCCCTCTGTAGATGGCGCCATACAGTCCCCCCTGTAGATAACGCCATACAGCCCCCTCTGTAGATAGCGCCATACAGTCCCCCCTTTAGATAACGCCATAGGAGCACTGGTCACGCATGCGCACACGCGCGACCGGCGCTCCATTCATTTCAACGGAGCTGCCGACACAGACGCCGGAAGTCCGAGGTTTGTGATTGAGAACTTCAGGGGACTTTCGGTCCCCCGTTCTCCCTATCACTGCCAGCGATCACACATGTATCCCCTGTCCTGTGGATAGGGGATACATGTCTTTTGTTTAATGGCAGAGTGGGGAGATACCTCCCTGCTCTGCCATAGTGTTCAGTGGCGTACCGCTGTAGCAGCCATAGCGGCTTCTAGCAGAGCCTCCGGCCATGGTGGGGGCCCGTGCCGGCGGGCGACACGTACCCCCTCATGCCGCGGGCCCCATAGCAGCCGCTACGGCTGCTATAGCGGTAGTTACGCCACTGCCCGCTTCATACAATGCGGGTGTCAGCTGTATGTTACAGCCAACACTTCACAGTAACAAGCGGGATCTCGTTCGAGCGGTCAATAGCGACTGCAGCAATTAAATCGTTAGAAAGAGGGGGCGACCCACTCTAGCAGCTCATCGCGCCCCCGGTCTGCCATCTTTGTGCTCCTATTAAGCCCTGCCTCTAGCAGGGCTTAATAGAAGCCTGTCAGAAAGACAATATATTGCAATACATTTGTATTGCATTATAAAGTGCAAGCGATCCAACGATCGCTGGTTGATGTCCCCTAGGGGAACTAATAAAAAAAAAGTAAAAGTGTAAAATAAAGTTGTTTTTTTTATGTAAAAAAAACATAAAAAAATTAAAAGTTAAAAAAAAAAACTGTTCCCATTTTTCCCCTAAAGCATTGTAAAAAATAAATAAAATAAACATAATTGGTATTGCCCCATCCGTAAATGTCTGAACTATTACAATATATCATTATTTAACACACACGGTGTACACCGTAAAAAAAACATTTGCAGACACCAGAATCGCTATTTTTTTGGTCACCTCATCTCCCACAAAAAGGGAATAAAAAGTGATCGAAACCTCGCATGTACACCAAAATGATAGCATTAAAACGACAGCTTATCCCACAGAAAATAATCATACCACGTAATCGACGGAAAAAGAAAAAAGTTATGGCTCTCAGAATTTGGAGACACAAAATAAATGTTATTTTTTACACTTAGTTTTTTCCTTGTAAAAGCAGTAAAACATAGAAAAGACTATAAATATTTTGTATTGCTGTAATCGTATTGACCCACAGAATAGAGTTAACATGTTGTTTTAATTGCACGGTGAATTCCGTAAAAACTAAGTGCAAAAAACTACCCCACAAATATTTTTTTCCCTGTTTCCTAGTACATTATGTGGCACAATAAATGGTGCTATGAAAAACTACAACTCGCCCCGTAAAAATCAAGCCCTCATAGGACTTTATTGACAGAAAAATGAAAAAGTTATGACTTTTGGAAAGTGGGGAGGAAAAAAATGAAAATGAAAATATGAAAATTGTTTACTACGGGAAGGGGAGTAGGTTCTATTCTTTATTTTGAGTCCAAACACAAAACGCATGGGTGCTGCCTCAGACTCAAGTACTTATCATTATAATAATATGTAACACTGCAGTGTTTGTCATTCTTACTCTTTCCAGACATCCAGGATCTCTGTGTAATGGCCGGAAGGAGGTGAAGGGAAAGTGAGCCCTAATCTACCCACCGCCCTGTCCCTGCCTACTTGCAACGACCCGCCCTAGGCGACGAGGTACAACTGGGTGGCGGTCCCTACGCTGTCTAAGTGCACAGGAAAACAAACAGGGAACATGCAAGGGAAGGGGCAGTAGCCACGGAACGCCACGAGGAAACGGAGCGGCGAACGGACAGTCAGGACCAGGACGAAGTGAGTACACCCAAGCGGGCAAGGAGACAGAAGCAAGCCAGGGGCAAAGCAAGGCAGGTCAAGCAGAACTGCAGCAAGGCAGAAGCACGGCAGAAGCAGGCTGGAGCAAGCAGCAGTGGGGCGAGGAATCCAAAAGAATTACAAGCACTGAGGGAGAGAACAGGGCAGGTAATAAAGGACAGGGGGCGGAGCTAACTCCGACAGACCAGGCCGCGATAGGCTCTCCCACTCCTGAGCCTGCCACCCTGGTTGGTGGGAGATGGTGTCAGTCGAACAGGTCTGGCCTCAGGTGTGGATTGATTAATCCCAGGAGTATACCTAGATGAAGTACCTGGCAGATCCCTAACAGTACTCCCCCTTTTATGAGGGGCCACCGGACCCTTACTAAGGGGACCCGGTTTAGTGGGGAAGAGAAGGTGGAACCTCCTGATCAATACCCCAGCGTGAACATCACGGGCAGGTACCCAAGTCCTCTCCTCCGGCCCGTATCCTCTCCAATGGACCAGGTACTGGAGGGAGCCCTGGACCATCCTACTGTCCATAATCTTGGCCACCTCGAATTCCACCCCCTCAGGGGTGAGAACGGGAACAGGAGGTATCCTCGAGGGGGACCAGGACGGGGAGCAGCGTTTAAGGAGGGAGGCATGGAAGACGTCATGTATGCGAAATGATGGGGGGAGCTCCAGACGGAAGGATACAGGGTTGAGAACTTCAATGATCTTATAAGGTCCAATAAATCGGGGAGCAAACTTCCTGGACGGGACCTTAAGGCGCAAGTTCCTGGACGACAACCAGACCAAATCCCCGACGACAAACCGGGGGTTAGCAGAACGTCTACTATCCGCCTGAATCTTTTGTGCGCTCTGGGACGCCTCTAGGTTCTTCTGAACCTGGGCCCAGACAGTGCACAGTTCCCGATGAACATCCTCTACCTCAGGATTATTGGAACAACCAGGGGAGACGGAGGAGAATCTTGGGTTAAACCCGAAATTACAGAAAAACGGGGAGACCCCTGACGAGTTACTGACCCGGTTATTCAAGGAAAATTCAGCAAGGGGAAGGAATGAGACCCAATCGAATTGACAGTCAGAGATGAAACATCTTAAATATTGTTCCAGGGATTGGTTGGTCCTTTCCGTTTGGCCATTAGTTTCGGGATGGAAGGCGGAGGAGAAGGACAGATCAATCTCCAACTTTTTACAAAAAGCTCTCCAAAATAAGGAAACAAATTGTACCCCTCTGTCAGAAACGATATTGACTGGGGCCCCATGGAGACGCAGGATGTGTTTCACAAACAAAGAAGCTAACGTCTTGGCGTTAGGTAGCTTCTTAAGGGGCACAAAGTGGCACATCTTGCTGAAGCGGTCGACTACCACCCACACCACCGACTTGCCCTGAGATGGAGGCAAATCGGTGATAAAATCCATGGAGATATGGGTCCAAGGTCTCTGGGGAATGGGCAAGGAACGTAGTAGGCCCGCAGGTCGGGACCTAGGGGTTTTGGACCTAGCGCAAACCTCACAAGCGGCGACGTAAGCCCTAACGTCTTTAGGCAACCCAGGCCACCAATAGTTTCTGGTAATGAGGTGTTTGGTGCCCAAGATGCCAGGATGACCAGATAGAGCGGAGTCATGGTTTTCCCTGAGTACCCTCAGCAGGTATTGCAGGGGAACAAACAGTTTGTCCCCAGGGACGTTCCCGGGAGCTGCACCCTGATCAGCCGCGATATCAGAAGCTAAATCAGAATCCGTGGCAGAGACGATTATACCAGGGGGTAAAATACAAGCAGGATCCTTCTCAGAAGGAGGATTGGCCATGAAACTACGTGACAGAGCATCAGCCTTAATATTCTTGGACCCAGCCCTATAGGTAACCAAGAAATTAAATCTGGTAAAGAATAGTGCCCACCGAGCTTGTCTAGGATTAAGCCTCCGGGCCGATTCTAGGAAAACCAGATTCTTGTGATCCGTAAGGACCGTTACCTGGTGTCTGGCCCCCTCCAGGAAGTGCCGCCACTCCTCAAAAGCCCATTTAATGGCTAGAAGTTCGCGGTTGCCAATATCATAGTTACTCTCCGTGGGCGAAAACTTCCTAGAGAAGTAAGCACAGGGGCGGAGATGGGTGAGGGAGCTGGTACCCTGGGACAAGACGGCCCCCACTCCCACCTCGGAAGCGTCAACCTCCACAATAAATGGCTCCTCTTGGTTGGGCTGAATCAGCACGGGGGCCGAGATAAAGCACTTCTTGAGGGTCTCAAAGGCCTGGACGGCCTCAGGGGGCCAATGGAGGACATCAGCACCCTTGCGGGTAAGGTCCGTAAGAGGCTTAGCGATGACCGAGAAGTTGGCAATAAATCTCCTGTAATAGTTGGCGAACCCTAAAAAACACTGTAACGCCTTAAGGGAGGCAGGTTGGACCCATTCCGCCACAGCCTGAACCTTGGCAGGGTCCATGCGGAATTCATGAGGAGTGAGGATTTGCCCTAAAAATGGTATCTCCTGTACCCCAAAGACACATTTTTCAGTCTTAGCAAACAGATTATTCTCCCGAAGGACCTGGAGCACCTTCCTGACATGCTCCACGTGGGAGGACCAGTCCTTGGAAAACACCAGTATGTCATCAAGGTACACAACAAGAAAATTACCCAGGTACTCTCTCAGGATTTCATTAATAAAATTCTGGAAGACAGCAGGGGCATTACACAACCCAAAGGGCATGACCAGGTATTCGAAATGACCCTCGGGTGTGTTGAACGCAGTTTTCCACTCATCCCCCTCTTTGATGCGGATAAGGTTATATGCCCCCCGTAGATCGAACTTAGAAAACCATTGGGCTCCCTGAACCTTATTAAAAAGATCCGGAATCAAAGGAAGTGGGTACTGGTTCCTTACGGTGACCTTATTCAGGTTACGATAATCAATGCACGGCCTAAGACCACCATCCTTCTTCCCCACGAAGAAGAAGCCAGCACCTACAGGAGAAGTCGAGGGGCGAATGAAACCCTTGGCCAGGCATTCTTGGATATACACCCTCATGGCTTCATGTTCAGGACATGAAAGATTAAATATCCTACCCTTAGGAAGCTTGGCACCAGGCACCAAATCGATAGCGCAATCGTAATCTCTATGGGGGGGGGCAACACCTCGGAGGCCTCCTTAGAAAACACATCGGCGAAGTCCTGAACAAACTCAGGAAGCGTGTTTACCTCCTCCCGGGGAGAAATAGAGTTAACAGAAAGACATGACATAAGACATTCATTACCCCATTTGGTGAGATCCCCAGTATTCCAATCAAACGTGGGATTATGCAACTGCAACCAGGGAAGGCCTAAAACCAGATCAGACGATAATCCCTGCATCACCAGTACAGAGCACTGCTCCAAATGCATGGAGCCCACAAGGAGTTCAAAAACAGGAGTATGCTGAGTAAAATAACCATTAGCAAGGGGAGTTGAGTCGATTCCTACTACAGGGATAGGATAAGGTAAATCAATACAAGGCATCTTTAGAGACATAGCAAATTCCGCAGACATGATATTAGCAGATGACCCTGAATCCACGAAAGCACTGCCCGTGGCAGCCCGGCCAGCAAACGAGACCTGAAAGGGAAGCAAAATTTTATTGCGTTTCACATTAACGGGAAATACCTGTGCGCCCAAGTGACCTCCCCGATGATCACTTAGGCGCGGAAGTTTTCCGGCTTCTTATTCTTGCGCCTGGGACAGGTGTTCAGTAGATGCTTGTCGTCCCCACAGTAGAAGCAGAGACCATTCATTCTGCAAAACTCCCTACGTTGTCGAGGGGACATGGAGGCCCCGAGTTGCATAGGTACCTCCGAGTCCTCCGTGGAGGGGCGAGGAGACGGGACCTCGGGGGGGATCGCAGAAAAGTCAGAGGGGAGCACACTGAAGCGTTCTAGCTGACGTTCCCTGAGACGTCGGTCAAGTCGTACTGCTAGGGCCATAACCTGGTCAAGGGAGTCAGACGAGGGGTAGCTAACCAGCAGATCCTTCAGGGCGTCAGATAATCCTAACCTAAACTGGCACCTTAGGGCCGGATCGTTCCACTGAGAAGCTACGCACCACTTCCTAAAATCAGAACAGTATTCCTCAACCGGTCTCCTACCCTGACGTAAGGTCACCAGCTGACTCTCGGCTAAGGCAGTCCTGTCAGTCTCGTCGTAAATGAGTCCGAGGGCAGAGAAAAAACGATCAACAGAGGAAAGTTCAGGGGCGTCAGGAGCCAAGGAGAAGGCCCACTCTTGGGGCCCTTCCTGGAGTCGGGATATGATGATACCCACCCGCTGGTTCTCGGAACCTGAGGAGTGGGGCTTTAGGCGGAAATATAGTCTGCAACTCTCCCGGAAGGAGAGAAACATCTTACGGTCCCCTGAGAACCGGTCAGGTAACTTGAGGTCGGGTTCTAGAGGTGAGGTGAGGGGTACTACTAAAGCAGCGTCACCCTGATTGACCCTTTGGGCCAGGGCCTGGACCTGTAGGGAGAGGCCCTGCATCTGCTGGGCCAGGGTCTCAAGGGGGTCCATGATAGCGTCAGCGTAGGAGAAATGGTAGACTAGGTAAGGGCTTGTAATTATGTAATGGCCGGAAGGAGGTGAAGGGAAAGTGAGCCCTAATCTACCCACCGCCCTGTCCCTGCCTACTTGCAACGACCCGCCCTAGGCGACGAGGTACAACTGGGCGGCGGTCCCTACGCTAAGTGCACAGGAAAACAAACAGGGAACATGCAAGGGAAGGGGCAGTAGCCACGGAACGCCACGAGGAAACGGAGCGGCGAACGGACAGTCAGGACCAGGACGAAGTGAGTACACCCAAGCGGGCAAGGAGACAGAAGCAAGCCAGGGGCAAAGCAAGGCAGGTCAAGCAGAACTGCAGCAAGGCAGAAGCACGGCAGAAGCAGGCTGGAGCAAGCAGCAGTGGGGCGAGGAATCCAAAAGAATTACAAGCACTGAGGGAGAGAACAGGGCAGGTAATAAAGGACAGGGGGCGGAGCTAACTCCGACAGACCAGGCCGCGATAGGCTCTCCCACTCCTGAGCCTGCCACCCTGGTTGGTGGGAGATGGTGTCAGTCGAACAGGTCTGGCCTCAGGTGTGGATTGATTAATCCCAGGAGTATACCTAGATGAAGTACCTGGCAGATCCCTAACACTCTGCATATAAAGGGGTCATTCTTACTGACAATTCATATAAAATAATTTTTAATGACATAATAGTTTTTCCAATAAATCTTGCTACCAGCAGATATTTCCCATTGATAAATTGTTGCCAAACCAAGTGTGAGTAATCATCAGACACTTTCAGTCTCCTTGCCTACTTGTTTATCGCTAATGTGCTCTTTACAGTATGTTTCTGAGAGTTGAAAGAAGACTTTAATGAGTGAAGAAGCAGGAGATGAATTAATCATTTTGTGGAGTTGCCAAAGAGTAAATCAGGACACATATATAGTAATTATGCAGAGCTAAACCAATGAAAAAAGTATTTCTAGACCATATATAAAGTGGAAAAAATATTAGTGTTCTGCATAGAACACCATTGGTATTAATATCTAATAAGTCTTTCTGTTAATGTAAATTACCATTTCTAATAACTGTACCTTGAAAGCTCAAGCTCAAAAGTCTTCTTTTAACAGTTTGATCAAATTTTAACATTTGTGAAAATAGAACTATTAGCATATTGCTGATTTTCCTATAGGTGTTAATGGAAAGTGTCACTCTTGTTGTTCTAAACAATTTCAATCATGTCTCCCAGCTCTTCACTTGAACTTCACTGAATGCTTAAGACCCCTGCATTTTACCCCTTTAACCTTCCCTCAGCTGACAGGAGCTATAGGGTTTTAAATGTATTAGCTAAAAAATCAGCAATACACATACGGTATGGCATATGATATTCACCAATAGTGTCAAAATTCCAGCAGTGGTGAGCAACACATCACTAGATAAAGATCAAAATTTATTTGAATCCATGTGGAGACGCTGATAGAGGAGAACAAGTGTCAAGCATGCTAGTTTAACGTTATGGTGGACAACCACCTTTCTCAAAAACCGCCCCAGAAACTTTGCAGTGGCGTTTTAGACGCCTGTTCCCCTCAGTAACGTCTTCACATGGATTTATAAGTTTGGACTTTACCAACTGACGTGTAGCAACCCACTGCTGGAATTTTGACACTATTGGTGAATATCATATGCCGTACTGCAGGTGTATTGCTGATTTTGGAACGAATACATATAAAGGAATTATTTGCAAAGAAAAAAAAGCTGGGTTTCAGACATTTGTTTATCCTATGATTGCCATGAGGGAGGATAGGCCTTTACTTGCATGTTTGTATATAGAAGTGGTACCTATATCCATTTGATTTAATATTGTTGTATGCTAGGAGCTATAGAACTCACAGCTACTCATTGTCACCCTCTTGTGTGGTACATTATCACCCCAAAGTACCTGCCTTGTACCTATAACTATATATCCCATAGTATTGAATTTTGAATGAAGACCTCTCTTGATTCTTAAGGTGCCCACATATGCACATAGTATTTGGCACAAACTGTCTAACTGCCTACCCCTGTTACACAGTGGCATAACAGCACCATAGGAGAACATGGAATGGCACAATGACCACCTTCTGTAACTACTACAGAACATGTAAAGCTTATGAGTTTGTCTTCACTCTGTGTCATTCCTTATTAAATAATATTATTAGGCAGAATTTGTCTAATGTGGATGGGCATCTTTACTCCTTGTAGGTCCATGCAACTTAGCAGGGGCACCATCCGATCCCCAGAAAAGATCCAAGAAGCCAAGGTACCAGACTGTATTATAATGTGATTAAAGACTTTATTCCAGCATCGTACATCAGCAAAAAAAGAAAAAGAAAATCAAAATGCAATGTTTCTTCCAAAAAAGTCCTCTGGAAAAGT
Organism: Rhinoderma darwinii; assembly: GCF_050947455.1. Classification (NCBI taxonomy): domain Eukaryota; kingdom Metazoa; phylum Chordata; class Amphibia; order Anura; family Rhinodermatidae; genus Rhinoderma; species Rhinoderma darwinii. The sequence goes on along the minus strand of NC_134688.1, from coordinate 186,053,562 downwards.
TATTTTATGGCCAAAATGTTGGCTATTTTTTATTTTTTTTGCTGATGTACCACACTGGTCTTTAATCTTTAAAACAGTCCGGTGCCTTGGCCTTATGTTTTACCACTTTCTCTGTGATGTC